>NW_028270148.1:80969921-81120624 GCF_037043375.1 Chiloscyllium plagiosum
CTGCCTATCACTTTGTCTCATTCCTAATAATTTCTCAAACTGTTTTGGTATAAAAGCACCAGTGGGGTGTTTAGTGGCTATGATTTGGCAGTCATGCGGATCTTCCCCATAATTTAGGTTATTAGCTCGGTAGGTGGGCACCTTGGTCCATCTGACTGATGTCCTGACCTTGAAGTGGTAGAGTCCATCGTGCAGCTTGAACTGGCTCAGTGAGCCATCTTTGATTCAGCCATTCAGCAGGAGCTGGATTAGGCTGCACGATTTAAACCAATGATGTAGTTGAAATACTGAACTGCCCTAAAGACTGCGAGATGTTGTCATTCGCACATGGATATCCTTGCTCCATTGGGCTGTAGGACCCTGGGGACATACGCCACTATGTCTGGCCTACCCTGCTGCTTTTGCAGTAGAACAGCAGATATCTGGTCTGTGACTGCAACTTCTAAGGTGTAAGTCAGGGTTGTGAACTAATAAGGCAGGTATTGTTGCGAGAGTGTGTTTTAAATCAGTTACTGCCTTTGTATGTTGGGATGTCCAATTCCAGGTAGTGGTATTTTTCAGCATCTGAGAGTGGGGCTCCCTTGGTAGCGAACTCATCAATGTGGTTCCTGTAGTATCCCACTGACCTGGGAAAGATTGGAGGGCACAAACATCTTGGAGGAGTCTGAATCATGCTTTGGAATCTATTCGCTTTTGGTCTATCTCTTTTCCCATGGGTGACTATCGTTCCCAAGTATGTAACCGTAGGCTGTAGAATTTGCGCCGCCTTTGGATTTATTTTACAACCGAGCACACGTAAAAGGTCGAGTAATTTGTCTAGGAGTTGGATGTGCTCCTTTGTTTCGATTTGTAGGAGTAGGTCATCTACATATTGGATTAGGCAGTCAGGCCGAGGAAACCTTTCTAGTCCCTTGGCTGATTGTCCATGAAAAAATCAAGGGTGAGTTATAGAATCCTTGGGGTAGACAGGTCCAGGTATAATGCTGGTCCTGAAAGGTAAATGTGAATTTGTACTGACAGGATATGACAAGGGTATGGGACCAGAAACCATTCCTGATATCAAGTACTGTGAAGTACTTTACTTGCGTGGCTTGCTTCATTATTGTGGCAGAGCTGCTGGCTACTGTTGGTGCAATGAGGGGGGTGACTTTATTAAGCTACCGATAATTGGTGGTTAAATGCCATGAACCATCTGGCTTCTTGACTGGCCAAACTGGAGCATTATTAATGGAGGCTACAGGTTGCAGCACTCCTTACTGTAACAGACTGTCAATCACCTTGGCCACCTCCCCCTCTGCTTGTCAGGGGAAACTGTATTGTTGTTGCTGTCTCAGGTCTGACCCCTCAATTATCACTTCTCCTGGGATATGCCCACAGTTATGTTTATGCTGGGCGAATAGCCCTTTGAGTTTTACAAACACCTGTTTGAGTCAGATTCTTGGTCATTGTTATGAAATTGAATCAAAACTCCCCTATTTTGCTGATCTCATTAGCATAATTTCCTGTTGAAATAATAGGTGGGGCATTGCTAACTGGAGACATCTGCCATATGCAGGCATTCACTGGATCAAAAGTAAGATTGTACCTAGTCATGTAATCGATGCCTAGTATGTATTCTGTACTTGGGGGACAGTTGACTAAGTTAGCAGGGTGCTGGCATGTTATGTCACCTAATTTAAATTCTGTCGGTTCAGTAATGTACCCCTCCTGAACATGGCCAGTAAATCCATTTAAAACAGTAGTCCCTGTGGTCCGCCAGGGCAGATCATTAAATCTTGGTGTTCAGAATTGTGTGGGAAACTCTGCTATCCCAAAGAAATTCTATGGGGTGGCCTTCTACCTCACCATTGACTAGTGATCGATATACACACTCACTCCATGTTGCACATCCATACTGGGGGACACAGAAGCCAACTGTCATGTGGATGCCTCATAGGTTTGGATTCAGGAGGGCACTTGGGTTGGCTAGTGTCCACAGCATGGACCGGACCCTGCCAAGTTGGGCCTTCTAAAGGGAGTTGGTGGCTCCCTCTATCACCCCTTGATTCCGCTGTGGTCAGTGGTCCCTGTGCCTGCGAGTATGGCCACATGTGGGTGCTACATTCTCATGCTTACTGTCCTGAGGCTGACAGTGGTAGCACTACACTGGTTGCCAAGTGTTTCCATTGCTGTGCCCCTCTATCTCTCCCCATGGCTCACTAGGTTGAACTGGGTTCCTTTGGGTTCCACTTCCTTCATTCCTCCACACCGGACTCTGGTTGGAGGTTTGGAAAGGAATCATTTTTCAGTCCTTTCTCTCTTTTTGCTCTTGTTTAGTTTATGGGCTTTTTTCTCCCACACCCGGGACATACTTCTCAGAAACCATGCCTCTTTGTGGCTTGGCTCTGTGCGATTGAAATTCACACAGTCCTTCATGCTCTGTAGGGTGTCATGGGAAACTTATGTCCTAGCCCACTTAGTTGAGTCAGCCCGGATAGTTGACCCCTGTTTATGTCTTTGTAGACTCCCGAAAAATAAACTATTGTCAAAGGCTGTTAGATGTGCTCCTTTCTTTTGCCTACACTTGTTTAACCCATCTCTGGGGTCTCCTTTGAACCTAATTGCTGTTAGAATCGCGTTTTTCATAGCGGTGAGGATTCCATCCCCTACGTTTAGTGGGGCTGAGATTGCAGACTGCACTGACTGGCTCAGACACATTACAATGAGTTTTACTTCCTCTCTCTCTCATATAACCTATGTAAAACCTTTTGTTGCCTGACCCTTTCAAAGAATGTAAATGGATCAGCCGATGGCTCAAAGTCTGGAATTTTTTAGTAATTTCCGCTAATTGTGCCACTTAAAATAGGGTAATGTATGTTATTGATGGGCATTGGCGTCCCAATGCATCTTTTGGTGGTAATCAGGTTCATTGCAACACTGGGTGTCCCCAGGGGGTGCTGAAGGAGTTGACTCCTTTGGGAAGGATGGGGGCAGACCCCAGTCTTCCGTGCACATGGTATAATGCTGCGTGTCTTCCCTGAGTTCATCCCAGTCTATCTTCTGACCTTCCCCTTCAGCTTTAACTTCCCCATATTCGCACATTATTCCATTGCGGATTGAAAGTTGGGCTTTTAACTTCTCAATCTCCTGCAGGCACAGCTGCCTGTTTCTTTTCCCAATCTATCTGGTGAATTACCTTTACTACTGCCTGTTAATCTGCGCATTTATTTCTCAATTTCTTCACTCCATTATCACCAACATCTTTAGCTGACACTGTGCATTAGGTATCCTGGTATGCTCTCTCACTGGGTTTGGAGTTGCCTCATGTATCGTTAGTTTGCTGATTTCTTTGGTTCTGAGCTGAGTTTTTCAGTTTTAACTCCATGATTTCCATTTTTGTGTCCTCTAATTCTTTACGGACTGTTTTCAATTCCTACTCTGTACCTAACAATTGTCACAGACAGCACCTCATTGCTGTGACTTTTTCAGGCTTGGACGCCTGCTTCCCTTGAATTTTCCTAAAACCCTTCCAGTGTTTTTGTCCTAGGGATCCTGGTCCCATTTCATCGTTTCAACAAAATTCTGCCTGTATAGGCCACCTTTTCTTACTAATGTATTGCCTTAGCTTCTTTTCCCAAATGGGACAATCTTCTACTCTAGTGTCTTTCTCTGCCATTCTCGATTAACAAAGGGGTATGGGATGTGAATCAGACTGAGGGTACGGCTTTCACTATTTTCTGGTCATGATCCTACCGGGTCTCTGCCGAATTTCCATGTTTAATCTTGCCTATCCCACGGAGGATTGCGCATGCAAATGAGCGCACGCAGACGCACTCTGTTTGCTTGATCAGGAGTAAATACCTGTTGGCTTTTTCTTTTAAAGAACAGTTCTGTTTAGATCTTTCTGTTCCTTTCATTTTCTTGAATTCCTGATCTTTGTGTGGACAGCTGTCCTCAAAACAATCAGCTCAGGCAAAATCTCAAGGAATATGAGGTTCTATGGGCTTCGATCTCAATATGACAGTCATTTCTTCTCAAGATCCCATCTGGGGTGCCAGTTTGTTGTATCTGCCACACTAAGTTTTAACTCTTATATCGAGCAAAGAAACTGCAAGTTGGCTCTTAATAAAAATAAATGATATTTATTTATTTAACACAATTAATACTGTAACAATTAAATGCACTATAAACTAACAATTTATCCTATAAATCTAATGAACTACCTTGTGCTTTAACTTGGATGATCATATACCACCATACTAGATCTTGGTTTTGATCCACGTGGTGGTGATCATCTGGTCATCTTCCTGTGGTCCCAGGGGTGTCTTACCTTCACAGTGGTTCATTTCAAGCTACTGCTCCTGTGGATGTTGTTGCAATGATTTGTATACTTGGTAGTTGTTCCAGTCCTTTAGTGTCCTCCAAAAATCAATCAGGGCTTGATCATCCTGAGCAATCGGACTCAACCATATGTTGTCGTGCTAATGGCAGGGTGGTCCTTGGGCATCCATTCCTGGATGTGTTAGGTGCACAGAGGTCAGGGAGCCCTTTCCAAATAAGGGTGTAAGGTGCCCCTGTGTCTGGCAAACAACTCGGATTTCCAATTGTCCTGGGGATGGCACTCAGATTAATTCTATTTAATACAAGTCAAAGTGCATTTTGTATTGTCTGCAGCTGCTGGGTTAACACTGTCTGTTTGTAGCTACAGCCTGTCTGGATTCTGCAGCGTGTTTATGAAACAGTCGCTTTGGTCAAGGCTAGTCTCAATTTCCCAGCATGCTTCATTGATTGTCCATTTTCATAAATTCATCATTTTGTCCGGCCCATCCAACCTCAAGTAGTTATAACATGTTTTGCAGGACAATTAAAAAGCCACTTGAGGATCTTGATGTGAGGAATCTTTCAGAATGAGATGTAAAATGCAAATCTGGGAAGCATTATTGACCATCATTAGTTAAGCTATTTGTGGAACTTGTACCAAAGACATAGTCACTCACATCCATTAGCTCCTTGCACAGATTCTCCCTTTAGGCTCAAGTAAGTCCCACTCTGTCCCTGATGATCCTCTTAGCCTTAATATGCTGGCTGAAGCCTGGAGGTTTCCCTTGATTCCATCTGCTAAAAATATTTTGAGACTGCTCTTTGCCCTCCTAACTTTTTTAAGCAATTTCCTATTTTTGAATGGCCTCTTCCATTTTTAGTGTGCTGTACCTGACACGTGCTTCCTTTTTCTTTATCAGACTCAATATTCCTTGATATTCTGGGTTCCCTGGCACGGTGCCCTTGCCCTTCACTCTGAAAGGTCCACAATGGCTCTGAATTCCCTCCATACTACTTTTAAGAGACACCACCTTTCCAAATATAGACTTATCTGCAAGTAGCTGCTCCCATTCTGTTTTCCAGATCCTATCTAATGAATTGAAATTGGACTTCTGTCAAGCTAGACACTTAACTTCAGTACTGCCCTTATCCTTTCTATAATGACTTTGAAAAGATTGGGGTCACTATCCCCATAATTCTTGTCAACTGAAACTTTAACCACTTGACTGGCTTCTTTCCCAAGTGCTCTAGCACTGGTCTATCAAGACTGTCCATGTATTGGCACAAAAAACTCTCTTGAATGCATGTTATAAGTTCCACCCTATGTAATCCTTTCACACTAAAGCAATTTCATTTTGTGTTAGCAAAGTTGAAGTCCCCTACAACTGTAACCATATTTTTCTGCCAGCTTTGTGATTTGCCTACATATCTGCACCAATATCTCCCTCTTACAGTTGGGAGGCCTCTAGTATAACTACAGTAAGGTAATCACTTTTTTTAAATTTTTAAGCTCTGATTGGATGGCCTCATTTGAAGACCCTTCTAAGACACCTCAGCAACATTGTTTTCTTGTCTTAATATATTAATTAGCTTGATTCAGAAATAGAAACCGCCAAAATGAATTATCAATGTCTGTGGGGTACAAGGGGACAATACCTGAGCTTGTGTTTTGGTAGTGCATTAGTTCAGTGTCTAGAAAACCAAAAGGATATATACCTATCGGCAATTTATTGACTGATTTGTGTTTTCAGGATCTTTCCCAGATGCGCAGCTTCCTTCAAAGCGACTCATTGGATCCAAGAACTTTGATTTCCTAAATTCTAAACGAGAAGAGTTTCAGGAATATCTGCAGGTATGTAAAATCTAATTTGTCGATGTATTTTTAATGTGAGTTCAGAAGTAGGGATGTCTTACTGCAGTTATACATTGTCTTGTTAAGACATGCAAGGTTTTGCTTGAAGTTTTGGTTTACCCTAATTATGAAAGGATATGGACCTGCCATAGAAGACGTGCAGCAGAGGCTCATTTGGCCGATACCGAGGGGCTGTCAAACAAGGAGAGTTTGGTTTGGCTGGAATTATATTCACTAGAATTTAGAAAGATAAAAGTGGATTTGATTGAAATGAACAAAATTTTACCAGGCTGTACAGCCTAGGTGCAGAAAGGATGTTTTCCATGGTTAGGAAGTCTATGCCCAGTGGCCCCAGTCTCAGAATACAGATTAGGCCATTTAGGACTGCGATGTGGAAATACTTCTCATCTCAATGGTGGTGAACCCGTAGAATTCTCTATCACTAAAGCCCGTGGAGGCAAAGTCACTGAATATATTCAAGAAAGAGAAATTTCAAGAATTTAAAGGGGTATGGGCTAAAGTGGGAATATGAGTCAAGATTGTGGTGCTGGAAAAGAACAGCAGGTCAGGCAGCATCCAAGGAGCAGGAAAATTGATATTTCGGGTAAAAGCCCTTCATCAGGATTCCTTTGGTGCTCTTCACGATCTCTACAGGAGAGACGTCAATGTCTAGCGGAGAGTGGTTGCTCCGTGCCCTCCTGAAGTCAACAACCATCTCTTTCGTCTTGTCCACATTCAGAGACCAGTTGTTGGCTCTGCACCAGTCCGTTAGCTGCTGCACCTCCTCGCTGTATGCTGACTCGTCATTTGCGCTGATGAGACCCATTACAGTCTTATCGTCAGTGAACATGATGATGTGATTTGACCTGTGCATCACTGCACAGTCATGTGTCAGCAAGGTGAACAGCGGTGGACTGAGCACGCAGCCCTGGGGTGACCCCGTGCTCAAGGTGATGATGTTGGAAATGCTGTTTCCAATCCGGGCTGACTGAGGTCTCCCAGTCAGGAAGTCCAGGATCCAGTTACAAAGGGAGGTATTTAGGCCTAGCAGACTCTGCCTTCCAGTCAGGTGCTGAGGAATGATTGTGTTAAATGCAGAACTGAAGTCTATGAACAGTAGTCTGACGTAGGTGTCCTCCTTCTCCAGGTGGGTGAGGGCCAGATGGAGGGTGGTGGAAATGGTATCTTCTGTTGAACGGTTTGGTCGATACACAAAGTGCAAGGTGTCTAGTGAGGAGGGCAGCAGGGTCTTAATATGCCTCATCATGAGCCTCTCAAAGCACTGTATATTGGGTGTAAGCGCAACAGGGCAGTAGTCATTGAGACAGGATGTTGAAGATTTCTTCGGCCCGGGGATGATGGCAGTAACCTTGAAGCATGTTGGAATTATGGCACAGCTCAGGGAGATGTTAAAGATGTTAGTGAGAACATCCCCAGTACACCAGAACATCCTCTGAGCACTCTGCCAGGCATGTTATTTGGACTTTTGTGAAACTTAAAGGGTTCAGATAAGATTTACAAGGATGTTGCCATGATTGGAGGGGTTGAGCTATAGAGAGAGGTTGAATAGGCTGGGGCTGTTTTCCCTGGAATGTCAGAGGCTAAGGTTTACAAAATGTTGAGGGCATGGATGTGATGTGTAGCCAAGGTCTTTTCTCCAGAATGGGAGAATCCAGAACTAGACGGTGTAGATTTAACGTTGGAGGAGATATATTTAAAAGGGACCTAAGGAGCAACCTTTTCTTGTAGAGGGTGATGTGTGAGAGTGTGTGGAATGAACTGCCAGAGGTGGTGGTGGAAGCTTTTACAATTAAAACATTTAAAAGGCATTTAGATGAGAATGAATAGGAAGGTTTTAGAGGGATATGGGCCAAATGCTGACAAATGGGACAAGATTAATTTAGGATATCAGGTAGGCATGGACAAGTTGGACAGAAGAGTCTGTTTCTCCCTGTACATCCGTGCTATAATATCTTCAGTCCTGCATCGGAGAGGTAATTTTCTGCACCTTTATACAAAAATAAAAATTTAACAGATAAAACAAGTAAACCCCAAGTAAATTTCTTGGATAATAAAAGATTCTTCAACTTTGTGGTAAAAATATCCCTTTGATGTTTGCCTCTAATGATAAGTATCTTGGGAGACAGTTGACATTTAATTGTCAAAAATTTGTGAGATTGAGTTGAACTAACATCTCAGCATATGTTCCCTTTTAAAGTAACTTTGTATCTTAATTGATTTCCACATGTTTCGCTTTCCACCATTATTAGCTCACAGAATATCTGACTTTTCTTATCTGAATTCTGACAGACAATATGCCACTTTAACCTCAAGTGTTTCTTTTTTGGAGGGAAGAGCACATTTTTGAAACACTATTGCCATTCCTTCACTGTCACTGGGATAAAATCCTGGAAACATTTGCAGTGGTGTGAAGAAGAGCTGAGTTCTTGCCCCCACCCTGTTCGGCGGCATCTTCCCAGACATGGTGAAGCATGCCTTTGGAACATCAACTGATGGTGTCCACCTCCACGCCAGATTAGACGGGAGGCTATTCAGACTGTCCTGGCTGAGGACGAAAACCAAGGTTTGTGAATTACTCATCAGGGACATGTTGTTTGTAGACGATGTGGCACTGGCAATACACTTGGAAGAGCAACTGCAATGCCTTGTGGACAATTTCTCAAGATTTATGGACTTCAGCTTGATAATCAGCCTGAAGAAGACCGGCATATTGGGTCCTGGTTACCAATCAACATTACCATCAACAACTATGAGCTGAAGGTAGTCCATGAGTTTACGTGCCTTGGCTCTACCATCATGGGCAGTCTCTCCCTAGACTCTGAGATCAACAGACTGATCAGATGAGCAGCCTCAACATTTGTCAGGCTGACAGAGTCTGGGAGAGCAGAAAGCTGATGACGCACACCAAAGTTGCAGTCCACAGGGCCTGCGTTCTCAGCACACTGCTTTACGGCTGCGAAACCTGAAGCCTCTACTCCAGATGAGCGGTGTCTCAACGCCTTCCACCTTCATAGCCTGAGACACATCCTGGGCATCAAGTGGACTGACTGAGTCGCCATCAATGAAGTTATGGCCCGCACCCAGATACCCAGTCTCTTCATCCTGCTCCAACAACATCATCTCCGCTGGATGCGCCATGTACGCCACATATCAGACAGGAGGATCCTGAAAGACCTGCTGTACGGGCAACTGGCCTCTGGCAAGAGAGCTCAAGGGTGGCAAGAGAGCCCCATCTTTGTTTCAAAGATGTTTGCAAGAGAGACATGAAATCACTGAACATGAACGTCGAGAAGTGGGATGATATTGTAAGCGATTGTTCTCACTGGAGGCTGGAATTACACACAGTTTAAAAAGAGAAGAGAAGCTGAGGCTTGCTGTTGAAGAAAAATACACCCCCTCCCCCCGATAAAACAGCACCAAGACAACATCGGACGACAGTGCCTTCAAGTGCAGTCGAAACTGCCACTCCCATGTAAGCCTCTATCGCCACAATAGACACTGCTCTACCAACAAAGATTGAAGTAAGACTTCCCAGGTGCAGATCCCTGGTCTCGTGAGACTAACGGATGCCACCAGTGACCCTTTCAAAGTAACATTGCATCTTAATTGATTTCCACATGTTCTGTTTTCCACCATTATTAGCTAGCTGATCGTCTGTCCTTTCTCATCTGAATTCTGACAGACAATATGCTACTTTAACCTCGGATGTTTCTTTTTGGGGGGAAGCACATTATTGAAAGGCTATTGCCATTTCATAACTGTCACTGGGATAAAATCCTGGAATGCCTGCACCACGTTGTCTTCAGCGGTTAGGGAAGCAACTCACCATTACCGTTGGGGATGAATAGGAATGAGCAATAGATTATACTGAAAACTTATAATAGAGTGCAGAACAAGCAATGTATTTTCCAGCTGGCGATGTTGGTTCATCTGGGATCTAATTATGGTTATGATTGTAGTTCCAGCTTTTGTTTTATAACTCAAACCTTCCATACTCAGCAACATCCTGGTAAATCTCTTCTGAACCCTCTCCAGTTTGATGATGATAATCCTGTAACTGGGCGACCAAAACTGGATGCAGTAGTCCAGGAGAGGCCTCACCATTGTCCTTTACAACCTCAACATGACTTCCCAGTTCCTATGCTCTGAGCAATGAAGGCAAGCGTGCCAAATGCCTTTTTAACCACCCTAGTCAAAGGACTGTTGTTTTAAATAATTTGAAATTGATAATTCTCCTTTACTATTAATTTAAATATTGGAAGAGTCCCTTGCTTTGGCTAAGTAATTGAAATGTTTGACAGGATGGGTGTTTCACGGGGAGAAAAGATTTTAAAACAAAATATGACACCAAGCCACATAAAAAAAAAATTAGAATAGCTGGCAAAAGCTTGAACAAAGAGGAAAGTAACAGGAAATTCCAGAGCTTAGGGCCGATGAACCTAAAGGCAGATCGAAGTCTGGGACTCTCCTGCGTCTTGGAGTGCAAATGTTTTGAATGATTGCAAAGCTGAGGAAGGTTATGTAGATAGGGAGAGGTAAGATCTTTGGCAATGAGGATGAGAATTTTAAAATCAAAATGTTAGCTATTCAGGGGGGCAGTATAGGTCAACGAGTTGAGGGATTATGGTTAGAATGGTATTGGATATGAATTAAGATAGGCAGCAGAGTTTTGAATGGCAGCAAATTTAGTGGTTAGGACTGGGCATGCTGGCCAGCGGTATATTAGAGTAGTTGAGTCAAAAAGTAACAAAGGTGTTGGAGAGGATTTCGCTGGAAATAGCACTAAGCCAGGAGTGGAATCAGATGATGTCATGGAGATGAGAATTGGAAGTCTTAATGATGATGTCGACATACATTCAAATATAACACCAAGATTGCAGATGGCCCAATTAGCTTAAATAGTTGACAGGGAGAGCAGTGGAGCTGATGAATAATAGTTACTTGTAGGAAATTACTGCTCATTGTACTCCGTCAACTGAGCAATCTGACATTTAGAGATAGTGGACCAGATAAGGGTTATGGTGAGGTGAGAACTGGGTATCAGCACAGTATGTTTGGAAACTTACTTGTTTTTGATTTATATTTCCAAGAGTCAGATGAGAAAAAGGGGGTCCTTCTCCAAAGATAATAATCTAAGAATGCCCTTAAACAAAGTTCAGAAATTAGTTGTGAATGAACTGCCTTCACTTGAATATTTCATAATAGTATAACTGACTATGATGTTAGTCTAGATTTCCTGTTGTAAGTTCTAAATCAAGTGCTAACTTAATTATAGTAAGTAGGTTAAAATAACCCATTTGGAAAATTGAGTGTTTAAGGTCCAAATGTTCTAGTTAAACCATGAAGTTGATTTAATACTTAAACTTTATTAATAGAATTTGCTGAAACACCCAGAACTAAGCAACAGCCAACTCCTGGCCGATTTTTTATCCCCAGATGGCTGTCAATCACAGTTTCTTGAAAAAATTCTTCCGGATGTAAATCTGGGTGAGTATAATGATCTCTTCAGACCATGCTGCATATTGCATTTAGTCTAGTTTTTTTAAAATGTAAAATGAGTAATTCATCATTGTAACTGATACGACTCAGAATTATTGAAGTAGACACAGTCTTGACGTTAAAAAGAAATTCAGATTAGAAACTTGTGCTATTATATGTTTATATAATAACATGTGGCAAATAACAGACATTAATGAAGCTTTATGCAAACATTGATTAACAACATGCTTGTGTCACAATGCAGTGGGTGTCAGTGCATAATGCCTTTAGCTGTAGCCAGCCAGCAATTTTCTTCAGGTTCAAAAAATATATTTTTCGGAAATTGACCGCAATTCAAATAATATGTATGTGATTAATTAGTTATCTGAACTTAAATTTTATGTTGGGATTGTGTACTTTTATAAAATTGAGTAATCATGTCATTGCGTCATAGAATTGTATAGCATGGAAACAGACCTTTTGGTTCAACTCATCCATGCCAACCAGTTATCCTAAATTAATCTAGTCCAATTTGCCAGCATTTGGTTCATATCCCTCTAAACTCTTCCTATTCTTATACCACTCTAAATGCCTTTGAAATATAGTGATTGTAATGGTCTCTACCTCTGGTAGCTCATTCCACACGCATCACCCTCTACAACCCTTCAAAATCTTTCTCCTCTCACCTTAAACCTATGCCCATTAGTTTTGGATTCCTCTAACCTGGGGAGGTTTTGGAATGTGTTTGGGACATATTTCAAATGGATCCAGTTCTGAATAAAGAATGAACTCTGATTCAGATCAGTTCTAGAACTTTTCTTGACATCTCCACTTACTGCCTTTTCTTCACCTCAGCTTGATTAGTACTGCCCAGTTTTGATTGAGTTCACAAGGTTTGGTAGAGAAGCTGAAATAATGATTGGGGGTTTAGTGTCTCACTCCAGCCCTCTGCTGTTTTAACTAGAATGATATTTCCAATGTGAAGGTCATGACCCATTGACATCATTAATGCTGCAATGAGATTGATAATTAAAATTGTGGATAGTCAGACAGTGCCAAATTGGAGCATGGCTAGGAGGTACAAAGTTTAAATTTTGTTTGTCATTGGAAGGATTCTTTGAGGACCAGAGGAGCAGGATTACACTCAATGCTCCATCAACAATTATCTGCTCTTAGTTTCCAGCTCCCCCCACCCTGACCATCACCTTCTGCACCTCTCTTTGTGTATGTGCTGACATCGTGCATCCACCTCAGTTTTTGCTCTCTTAAATCTTGAAATCACTCTTGCCAGTATTGTGCAAGAGAATCCGAAAAAGATCTCTCACAGAGGAATTGATTTCAACCATCCAGATTTTGAGTTAAAATTGGGGATTGTGTATGTGTCGTTACGAGTTTGTCCATTGTGAGAAATGTTGTAATTTCCTACTATATAGCTAAATCCCAACACAGGCTAGAGGGAATGAGAAAGTATGAACTGACAATGAAAGCTGAAAGTATAAATGAATTTGGCAACGAATACTCAATGGATATAGCAAGCACTTAAATTGTAGAGAGAAGTTGTTGAATAGAGCTGGAGTTTAAACCACTTGTAAACAGAACGCAAGAATTTGTTAATAACTGAATTAGGATTCCTCAAATACGATATGGTGTTATCTGTTATAGGGAAGATTATCAAGTCTGTCCCTGGAAAACTCATCAAGGAGGTAAGTTCCAATATCTTTTTTATTTACAGTGATTCATCTGCACAATGTTGTCAGTCAAGGTGAGCAGATCACATGTTCCCAGGTTTTCACCTAGAATGGATTGCTGGGGAATGTACAAGAGTAATATTTCACAAACGCCCATTCAGTTGTGTAACTGTTTCATTTAACGTAATCAGTGCATTTGGAAATGAAAACTGCCACTACCTTGTGTTTGATACGCTCTTGAATGATTTCAATAGAAAGTGTAATTGTTCAATCTGCAGGCAAGTTAAGAAAAATGTTGTTAGCCCAGATTTGATCTACATGCACGTTGAACCTCAGAGACACAAATAGGAACTTGATAGTACGGAATCTGCTGAAAAACTTTTTTGTTGAAACGTTTTGTTCTGATCAGGATATTTTACAAGAATACAAATTCAAAGGGAAAACCATGAGAGGAGAGTCCTAATTGTTTAGAAAATAAAATCTGATACGTAGAGACGTTGCTATGGATTGACTGGTAACAGCCAGGCTTTAAAATTTTAAACCAGGTTGGTTGACTTTGATTCATCAAAGTATTGTCCTGAGAAATGAACCAATGAATGGCTGTCTCTTTTCTGTTGCAACAGGCAATTTACCAACTAATCGACATTCTTCTCTTATACAGTATAAATGTTAGTTTTCCTCTTGAATTTGTTTGTACAAATGAGTGCAAAATAGAAAGCTTTAGCAGATCTTCATTTTTTTCATCAATTCTCTAGTTCTTAATGACCAAGTGGCTATTTATACACCTGATACATATGTACAAAACAGACAAAATTTGGATAGCAGCAACATAACTTACAGTTAAGAGCAGATAAACTAAGCTTTCAATTGAATTTCCTTAGTAGTGTGTTAAGTTCAAGGCTTTCCCTGTTTTCGTTTTCAAATTTACTGCTAAAGTGAGACAGTCCTAAGGTTGAATGTGAATTTATGCAAAATGAGGTTAACTATTGCTTTTCACCTTTTGGATAATATTTCCTCAATCATCTTTATAGCTTGGTCTTGCCATGAACTGATCTGAATATATCCTTTGCATATTACTGGTCAATGCCACATCATGTATCACCTTTAGGAAGAGGGTCCTAATATAGAGACTATTCTCATTAATGAAAACTCAGAGGAAATCTTGCTGTCAATTTGTCCAAACCTCCGTGATTCAGCTGATCCATTTGTTATGTTAGAGGATTCCTAACTGACTTCACGTTTAAAACATAACCTGCAGCTAGTAGAAATATGAAACAAGTAAGCGAAACATTCAACAAGTCAAAACTTTGACAAAGGGTCCAGCTTGAAATGCTGAAACCTTTGTTTATCGCAAAAGATGCTGCTGAATTTTTGAGTTAAGTTTTTTTTTGTTTGCGCTTGTTCTTTATTTATGACTGATCTCTTTGCACTCAGCTGAACTCAATCTGCCATGTGATGGAAGTCTGTTCTTAGCTGCAATCAACCCACTTGGCCTTGGCCTTTGGATTGTCATTGCAACTCATTCTTTTTATGAACGTGCATTCGTTGAAATTCTGACTGATGTTAATGTGATGGAGGAACCTGGTTGGGATCAGTTTACTTATATGACATGACAAATCTAGTAGTACAAAGGGCCTGTCAGAAACTGATAAGTAACTCAGTCTGATAACATCTTACAATTTTAACTATTAACTTTGTCACATGGTCAGGCCAAATTCCTCCTCAATAAATTTGTTCAACTGATCATCAAATTGCAGTAATCCAAAATAACAAATAAAATTAGAATTAGAGCTTAGGTTTTATTGTCACATGTGCTCATGTACGGAAGTACAGTAAAAAGTTTACAATGTCACCCTCATGGTGCTGTACCTAGGTACAAATCTTAGCTACGAAGAGAAATAAAGAAAGAAAAGGTCACTTTACCTTAGTAATTCATAGGTAAGTTAGAAAATAAGACATGCAGCTAAAAGGATAAGCCTACAGTCAGATAAACATTACATTCAGTTGAGGGGCTTCCATATGTAGTCTGACTGGCCCCTCAAGCCACTGACTGCCTGCACCAGTCCCCAGTCCAACAAATGTCCCTGCTCTGCTCAGTGCCTCCAGCTCCCTGTGCTCTGGGTTTAAGCCTGCTCTGCACCACTCCATTCAAGCCCTCAGCTGCTCCAAGTTTAGTTTTTTTTAAAAAACAACTTTAAACTCTTAGTAAAAAAAGGGAGAAGATGAAAAAGGAAAGAAAAAGAAAAAAGCATACGGATAGATGAACCCCGAGCTAAGGAGACTGGATGCTCCCTCCTCCACTTCTGCATTTAGGTATGAAGAATGATCAATTGTTTTAATTGGTTCGTTGCCTAAATAGGGCTAGTGATGCATTACTGTGCACTATTTCATGCACATCTGATTAAGTGAACCACTAGTTCTTTTTTCTGCTGCACGCATGTGCTTGGTTCCAAGGTGCTGAATATGTTTTGCCATTCACGTGACAACATTTTTGGTTATTATGTGCATCTGGGCAGATTGTTTAACTATGGGGTTGAAGCAAACAAAGTACAAAGTGGTGTGCAGTTCTCAGCAGGCGATGCTGGATCGCTAACAGAAGCTGGCACGTACATCATTTTTCTCTAGATTGGAGGCCAAATTGTTGTCTATTTGCTGTTGCACTGACCGAGATCTGATAACTCCAGGTGACTTTCTCTAGCTATTGTTCATTGAAACTATAACTTCTATTAAATAGAAAATGTATTAGTTCGATATTTTCTTTAAAGAAGCTATTAATCAAATTGAAAAGTAACATAAGTACAATGGCATTCCCTACGCTACTTTATATTTAGCTGCACCTTCCTCATTTTATGTCTGCCTTTCTTTCAAATTGTGCAACATGAGTAGCATGTATGAAGCTGTATTTATTTCCCTGTTTCGGTTGCAGAAAGGCCAACATCTGGAGTCATTCCTCACAGCATTTATCAACTCCTGTGAGGCTCCCAAACCTAAACCAAGTAGACCAGAACTCACCATTCTCAGTCCTACTTCGGAAAACAACAAAAAGGTAAATTTGAGAGCAAGTGTATTTGGCAGGTAATTTGTGGGAAGAGCCAATCAATGTTACATATTGACCTTTTTTTCTTAAATCACACTTGGTAATTCAGTGCTTGCTGAAATTGTAACACAATTCTTATTCAGTAGATTCTTCAGAGGGGTCACTAGATCTGAAATGTTAACTCTTGATTTCTATCCACAAATGCTGCGAGACGTGCTGAGCTTTTCCAGCAATTTCTGTTCTTGTTTCTGATTTCCAACATCTGCGGTTCTTTCAGTTTTTTTAGATATTCATCATCTGCTCTGCAGTTGAGATTATATTATGATTAACATTTGCAATAGACTCCCAAATGTTTGTCCATGTATTTGGTAATCCCAAAGTAATGAGTAATTTTGATGAATTTAATCATTTTGAACTTGGACACTTAATTTGAGACTTGGCTAACGTTAAACTTTGGAAGGTGGCGATGCTAGTCCATT
This sequence comes from Chiloscyllium plagiosum, assembly GCF_037043375.1. NCBI lineage: Eukaryota > Metazoa > Chordata > Chondrichthyes > Orectolobiformes > Hemiscylliidae > Chiloscyllium > Chiloscyllium plagiosum. The sequence continues at coordinate 80,986,776 of NW_028270148.1, forward strand.
GATCTTTGATATGTGACTATGTTGGTGTATGATGGCTATTTGAAAAATTCACACTACAATTTGTAGTTTAACGAGAAGCAAATCGTCAGTGAAAAAGTTGAAGTAAATGCTTTCACATTGCAACTTTGTGAAAAATCTATTCATTTTCAGAATTAACACTGTTTACAACAAGAATAATATTTATATATTGCAGCAGCAACTGTCTACCACATCTATTTTCAAGAGTCAGGATTTAGTGCTGTTTTTGAGATATGTATGTCTAGAGGACATTTCAAATTCAGTAATAATTCTTCTCTGTTTTATTCCAAATTTATTTCAGATTTTTTTAATGGATATGAAGGTATTTGAGAGGTATGGGGATAACACAGGAAGGTTGAATTGAGGTGGATCATTCATGATCATCTTTGACAGTCAGGGTAGTCTTTGCCAATGCCCAATAAAAAAGCTAAAAGACATGTTATGGTCCAGGCCAGACCCCCTCAAAACATTTCAAGAAGGTAGCCCAACCCCTAACTTTCTAGTTGTTTAAAGCAATTGTAAGGTGGATATTCCAGGAATGATGCAGCTGATCAAACCACTTAGTTTCAAACCAAACAGCATTGATTTACAGACTACCAAATGAAACACAAGCAAGAGAAAACAGAATTTAGAAATATTTGAAAACCGGAACTGACATGATATCCTCCACACTTAACATAAAGCTGTTCCGATTTTCTGTAACATCCTATAAACACATCCCTTGATTCAAACACAGGTTCTTTCAGGGGAGAGAGATGGCAGAGAGAATCAGCCAGGGATCATTGGCTGAAGCATGGAACTCTCTTTTCACTGCAGCCGCTTTCTTTGACTAGTAGCTTTGAACAGACCGCTTGCTAAAAACTAAACCAAACGAGAAAAATACCTGAACAGGGAGAACTGGTCACTTTTCCCTTTCATTGTACAAGTGTTTTAAAATAAAACCCGAAAGACCTTTTCCCTGATTATTGCCTTAGGCACTATCTGTTAGCCAGAACCAAAATGGCCTTATTCTAGACAAATCCCCTCAATAACAAGTATACTGTTTTGGATACTGTTCTGGGGGACAACGTATCAGGGATACAGGTCTCTGGCACAGAGTCTGTCCCTGTTGCTCAAAAGGAAAGGGGAGAGAGGAGGAGAGCATTAGTCATTGGGGACTCCATAGTTAGGGGAACAGATAGGAGATTCTATCGGAATGAGAGAGATTTGTGATTGGTGTGTTGCCTCCCAGGTGCAAAGGTCCGTGATGTCTCGGGTTGTGTTTTGGGCCCCTTAAGGGGGACAGGGAGTAGCCCCAAGTTGCGGTCCACATAGGCACCAACAACATAGATAAGAAAAGGCATGGGGATGTAATAGAAAAATTCAGGGAGCTAGCTGGAAGCTTAGAGCTAGAGCAAACAGTTGTTATCTCTGGTTTGTTACTCATGCGACATGCTAGTGAAGCGAGGAATAGGGAGAGAGAGCAGTTGAACACATGGCTACAGCGATGGTGCAGGAGGGAGGAATTCAGATACCTGGATAATTGGGGCTCATTCTTGTGTAGATGGAACCTCTACAAACAGGATGGTCTACACCTGAGCCAGAGGGCTATCAATATCCGAGGTAGTGGGGGCCGGGGGGAGATTTGCTAATGCTCTTTGGGAGAATTTAAACTAGTTCAGCAGGGATATGGGAATCTAAACTGTAGTTCCAGTGTCCCGGAGATTGAGAGTAGTGAGGTCATGAATAAGGTTTCAAGGTCAAGCAAGTAGGAATGTTGTTTGAAGTGTATCTACTTCAATGGCAGGAGCATCTGGGATAAGGTGGGTGAACTTGCAGCATGGGTTGGTACCTGGGACTTCGATGTTGTGGCCATTTCGGAGACATGGGTAGAGCTGGAATGATTGTTGCAGGTTCCAGGGTTTAGATGTTTCAGTAAGAACAGGGAGGTTGGTAAAAGAGGGGGAGGTGTGGGGAGCATTGTTAGTCAAGGACAGTGTTATGGTGGCAGAAAGGACGTTTGATGAGGACTCGTCTACTGAGGTAGTATGGGCTGAGGTTAGAAACAGGAAAGGAGAGGTTAACCTGTTGGGAGTTTTCTATAGACCTCTGAAAAGTTCCAGAGATGTAGAGGAAAGGATAACAAAGATGATTCTCGATAGGAGTGCAAGTAGCGGTAGCTGTTAACTTTTCTAATATTGACTGGAAATGCTATAGTTCGAGTATCTTAGATGGGTCAGTTTTTGTCCAATGTGTGCAGGAGGGTTTCCTGGCACAGTATGTAAATAGGCCAACAAGGGGCCAACACACTGAATTTGGTACTGGCTAATGAATAGGGCCAGGTGTTAGATTTGGAGGTAGGTGAGTACTTTGGTGATAGTGACCACAATTCAGTTATGTAGGTATATACCTCAAGGTAGGAGTTGTAGGTGGGGGAAAGGCAATTATGATGTGATTAGGCAAAATTTAGGATGCATAGGATGGGAAAGGAAACTGCAGGGGATGGGCACAATAGAAATGTGGAGCTTGTGCAAGCAACAGATACTGCGTGTCCTTGATAAGTACGTAACTGTCAGGCACGGAGAATGTGGTCAAGCGATGGAACCGTGGTTTACTGAAGAAGTTGAATCTCTTGTAAAAAGGAAGAAGGAGGCTCAGTTAGGGCGCTTCAGTGTTACAAGTTATCCAGCTGGAGTTGTGGATAGTGCAGAAGGATGTTGTAGGTTACAGAGGGACATAGATAAGCTGCAGAGCTGGGCTGGGAGGTGGAAAATGGAGTTTAATGTGGAAAAGTGTGAGGTGATTCACTTTGGAAGGAGTAACAGGAATGCAGAGTACTGGGTTAATGGTAAGATTCTTAGTAGTGTGAATGATCAGAGAGAACTCTGTGTCCATGTGTACAGATCCCTGAAAGTTGCCATCCAGATTGATAGAGTTGTTAAGAAGGCATATAGTGTGTTAGCTTTTATTGTTCAAGGGATTGACTTTCTGAGCCATGTGAGCATATTGCAGCTGTACAAAACTCCGGTGCGGATGCACTTGGAGTATTGCATAGAGTTCTGGTCGCTGCTTTATAAGAGAGACGTGAATACATTGGAAAGGATGCAGAGGAGATTTAATAGGATGTTGCCAGGTATAGAGGGAAGGTCTTATGAGGAAAGGCTGAGGCCTTGATGTTTTCGTTGGAAAGGAGATTAAGAGGTGACTTAATTGAGACATACAAGATAATCAGAGAGTTAGATAGGATGGACAGTGAGAGCTTTTTTACTCGGATGGTGATGGCTAGCACGAGGGGACATAGCTTTTTTTTTTATAGATATTTTTATTAGAGATTTAACATTTTTACAAGTTTACAAAAATAAACAAAACTCTCAAATACAAACATTGAGATACAATTAAATCAAATATACAATAGCCAAAATTTAACAAAAGGAAAAAATACCGAAAAAGAAAAAAAAACAAAACTCAACTGTCGACTAATCTAACCTACAACTAACCAGAGTGTATATTTAAGTCTCTTACATGCTCGGAATGTGTTAACATCAAATGTAATAAAACCCGTATTTGTGCGGGATTCCTCTCCTAAGGGGCCCCGGACCAGCCAGGTTTGTAATCTCAATTAAATAAAAGCCCTTGTTAGGATAGCCGAAATATCTGTATTTACGGAATTCAAGAAGGGCTGTCATATTTTATAAAATAATTTGGTCTTTCAGTGCACCATATTTGTAAGGAATTCATGGGGAATACATTCCATAATTAATCTGTGCCAATTTGAAAGTCCAGGGGGCCCTCAGCCACCCAGTTTACCAAAATATTTTTCCTTGCACAGAAAGAGAGAATAGAAAATAGTCTCTTCCCGTACATGTCCAGGGAGGGAAAGTTCGAAAAGCCCAAAAGGAGAGATACAGGATCCACTTTAATTTCCGTTCCTAAAATTTCTGTCGGGCTACTTGCTACTTTAGTCCAATATCTACGGATCTTCTGACAGGTCCACAGGCAAGGTACAAGAGTGCCCACCTCTATTTTACATTTGGGACACATTGGAGATGCTCCTGCCTTAAATTTTGCCAATCGATTCGGTGCTATATGGGCCCTATGAAGTATCTTCAGCTGGATAGCCTGGGTTCTGTTACAAATAGTAATTCTTCTAGCGTTTTCCCAAATATCATTCCATGTTTCTATAGAGATTTCTAGTCCCAAATCCTGATCCCATGTTTTAAGCAGGTTATCCATATCTCCCGATACTTCATCATGTAGTAAATGATAAATACTACTGATGGAAGATACCCCCACTGGTCGTAGGACACTACATTCTCTATCTGATTTATAAAGACTACCTAATAACGTAGTCGTCTTCTGTATATAGTCTCGAATTTGGAAGTATCGAAAGAGGTCTCCATTAGGTAATCCGAATTTCTGATGCAGCTGTTCAAAAGACATCAAGACCCCATCTTTAAATAGGTCCCCTAGACATGAGATACCCCTGGATCTCCAGAGTTTAAAAGTGGCATCTGTAAACCCCGGTTGGAATCCCCATGCTCCCACTATCGGTGCATAGGGGGATGTTTTATGTGAGTTGCCCTCATTTTGCCGCATTATATTCCAAGTCTTAATTGTGTTTAGTATTATAGGGTTTTTACAGTGATCTGTAATGATTTTCCTCTTGTCTGAAAATAAAAGGTTATTAAGTGGGTATTTTACTTGAGAGGCCTCGATGTCCAACCAGATTGATTGTAGATCAGACAAGACCCAATCAGCTATGTAACTTAATAGGGAACTTAACTGATATCTCCTAAAATCTGGGAAGTCCAATCCTCCCCTTGTCTGTGGAAGCTGTAGCTTCTTCAGCTTAATGAGGGGCCGTCTATGATTCCAGATAAAGGAACCCAGCCACCATATAATTTACGTAGAGCCAGCCTCGGCAGCATCACCGGAAGCATTCTCATAGGATATAGGAGACGGGGCAGGACATTCATTTTGATTAGTGCTATTCTACCCAACCAGGAAATTGGAAGGTCTCTCCATCGCTGGAGGTCCTGCCTTATCCTTTCCAGTAAATGTGCAAAATTAGCCTTACACAACTGACCAAATACTGGGGTAATAAAAATGCCGAAATATAAGAAGCCCTCCAGGGACCAACGAAAGGGAAAAAGGGATCCGTCCACTAAGTGGGGTATCAGAGCAAGGCCACCCATTGGCATAGCCTCCGATTTTGAAAAATTAATTTTATAACCTGAGAATGCGCTAAATATATTAATAACTTGGATTAGGTGAGGTACGGACATCAGAGGATTACTGAGGAGTAGAAGAACATCATCTGCATAAAGGGTAATTTTATGTTTACCTGTACCAATCCTCGGGGCCGTTATATTAGGATCAGCTCGTATAGCTTCTGCTAGTGGTTCAATTATTAGCGTAAATAACAATGGCGAGAGAGGACATCCCTGACGGCAGTCCCTACCCACATTGAAGCTATCTGAACCTAATCCATTGGTAACCACAACTGCTTTGGGATCACTATACATTGTTGAGACCCATTTGGTAAACACCTGTCCAACGCCAAACCTTTCCAATGTGTAAAACAAATATGACCATTCGACCCTATCAAATGCCTTTTCCGCGTCTAATGAAACTACTACTCCTGGTATCTTTCCCTGATGACAAGCTTGAATCATATTCAAAACCCTTCTAATATTATTAGATGATCTACGGCCCTTAATAAACCCCGTCTGATCCTCCTTTATAATATGTGGCAGGACCCTTTCTAGTCTCAATGCTAACGTTTTAGAAAGGATTTTAAAATCTACATTTAGCAAGGATATTGGTCTGTATGACGTACAATCTTCTGGATCCTTTCCTTTTTTAAGGCTAAGAGAGATATTTGCCTCTTTCAGCGAAGGCGGGAGACAGCCCTGACTATATGCATAGATATACATGTCCATAAGTGGACAAGCCAATATTTCTGTAAATTCTTTATAGAATTCAGCTTGAAAACCATCTGGGCCAGGTGCCTTACCGCTCTGAAGTTGCCTAATTGCATCAAGTATTTCTTGGACTGTTAGAGGAGCATTTAGGACCGATACCTGTTCTGGAGTTAGGCCCGGAAAGGTCAAATTTTTAAAAAATGACTGCATCCTCCTAGTCCTGTCTTCACAATCCTGCGATTTATATAACTCAGAATAAAATTCTCAAGATCGCATTAATCTTTTTATGATCATGAGTCAAAATACCCGTACTTTCCTTGATAGACGTAATAGTCTGAGGGGCCTTTTTTTTCTTTGCAAGAAATGCTAAGTATCTACCCGGTTTGTCGCCATATTCATATAACCTTTGTTTTCCAAATAATATTTCCCTCTTGGCCGTTTGAATAAGCGTAGTGTTTAGAGCTGTCCTAAGAGCCATAATCCTTTGCAATTTAATAATAGAAGGTTTATCAGTGTATGCTGTTTCAGCTGCTTTTAGGTGAGCTTCAAGCAGACGCTGTTGTTCTCCCTTTAATTTTTTCTGAGTCGCTGAGTAGGAGATGATCAAACCTCGCGTGTAAGCTTTGATGGTCTCCCACATCATTGATGGGTTGCTAGCCGTACCTGAATTAATTTCTAAAAAAGTTTTAAATTCTTGAGAGAAGTACTTTACAAATTTACTATCTTTCATTAGGAAGAGGTCCATTCGCCAATGCCGAGGGGATGTCCCATTGTTCCTCGCCTTAGTTTCCATATATAAGCAGTGTGGTCGGAAATTGCTCTACTACCTATTTTACAGGATGAAATGGAATTTTAAAAAATCGAGGGGGCAAAAAACATATCAATTCTGGTATGACATTTATGTGGATTGGAGTAGAAAGAAAAATCTCTGCCCTGTGGATGAAGACATCTCCATACATCTACTAATCCTAATTCTTTGTTCAGATCCACCAATTGTCTAGATCTGGGAGACTGTTGGGAATCCTATCTATTTCCGGATCCATAATACAATTAAAGTCTCCCCCTATAATTGTATGACGGGCACCAAAAGCCATCAATTTTGAGAAGGCTTCTGTTATAAATTTAAAGGGGTGTGCCGGGGGGGCAGTACAAATTTAAAATCCCATATTCCTCTCCATTTATAAGGGCTTTAATCAAAATATATCGTCCAGATTCGTCTTTTATCTGATTTAGGATTTTGAAAGGGAAATTCTTCCGAACAAGAATAACAACTCCCCTGCTTTTTGAGCTAAAAGAAGAAAAAAAGGCCTGATCAAATCCACCCTGTCGTAATTTTAAGTGTTTTTTATCCGACAGGTGTGTCTCCTGTAGGAGAGCAATATCAACTCTTTCCTTCTTAAGATTTGATAATATTTTCTTCCTTTTGACTGGTGAATTACTCCCCTTGACATTCCAGGTGCACTACTTAACCGACTGATCAACTGGGCAAATCATCTGGGCAAATCCGAGACCCTTCGGGATGGGAAACCCTATCCAGAACATCCCGAGCATAGGGCATATAAAATTTACAAAAATAAAGGCTCTCTAATACACTCTCAACAGTATAATAAAAAACTATTTCTAAATAATAAAAAAAAACATATTTAAGTGGAGATTTTAGCCCTTGCTCCCAGGGGGTGTCACTTCCTTTCCAAAAGTCCATCATATCCTCTCCCAACCAGTGCCCAACCCTTGACCCAGGCGCTCCTCAGTAAAATGAGGAGAATTAAGATATAATGCAAAGCTAGAGTTAACAGTGAGCACCCTACCCTCACCCATACCAACACCTGGATATATTTGGTAATGTTAATAAACATATAACTATAAAATTACAACCTCAACAAATAATAATTAAATATAATAGTACAAAATAACAAGAAAAACAACCCCGCTCCTAAAGACAGAGGTAAAATAGAATAAGGTAACCACCTCCCCCCACCAATATTAACATACACACACATATACATACATACTCACATATATACATAAAATAATAAAAGAAAACAACCCCAAGGGGGGGGGGGGAGAAAATCAAATCCCTCTCCCCACCCCCCATGATAGTATTAAACAGTAAGGTAAGAAAAAAAAGGGGGGGGATATAAACCAAAGCGGGGGGAAAGGCAGACCAACATCCATTATGTCTTACAATTTATCTAAGAGAGTCCAAGAATTCCTTAGCCTTTTCTGGTGATCCGAAGTTATACACTGATCCTTCATGGTTAAAGGGTAGCGTAAGGAGTCCCTTTAAACGCTTCTTCGCCTTGTCAAATGCCTTCCTCTTTCAGACCAGAGGTGGGGAAAAATCCTGGAATAACATGATCTTGGATCCTTTAGAGATCATAGCTTGGGGGTCTTTTCCAAGATTTCTAGAAGCTTCTAGGAGTATCTGCCTCTCCCTATAGCTCTGCAGCCGGAATATGACCGGGCATGGGCGCTGGTTCGAGCCCGCGTATTGCGACCCGGTAGGCCCATTCCACCCTTACCCAGCCTGATCCAGCTTCCAGATTTAAAAGCTGTGGCAGCCACTGCTGGAGGAATGCTGTAAGCTGGCCTTCCTCTTCCCGTTCGGGAAAGCCCAGCAAACGAATATTTTTTTGATGACCTCGATTATCGAGGTCGTCAATGTAATTCTCTAAGGTCCAGACTCGCTGTTCGAGAGTCCGGACCTGATCCACGGCCGATTGCGCTGTAGTTTCGGAGGTCGCGGCCTTTAACTCCGCCCCTCCAACTCGGCGCTCGATTTCCTTGATGTCTCGGTCGTGCTTCTGCAGCGCGGCCGAGAGTATGTCCCATTGATTTCGGGATTCTTCGATAAAAGCGTCGATCTTCGCATCCAGTTTGGAGATCATTTCCACAAGGCTTGTCACTGTAGGTAAGTCCCCCGGGGTGGCTGTGGACGCCTCAGCTGCAGCTGGAGAGGGTGGGGGAGGGGTTCCTGCTTGCTGAGAGTTGCGGGCTCCCTTCCCTTTGGTCATTTTTACTAAATATTCGATTGTTTAAATGTCATACTAAGCAACTAATTAAATTAAACAGCTATTATGAATGATTTGGTGAGTGTGGTGGGGGTGGGTGACCCACTTTACCCAGGTCTTGGGCGAACCACTATAGACTCAGACTTGCTGGGTTGCCACCATCTTGGATCCCCCGGGACATAGCTTATAACTGAGGGCTGATAGATATAGGACAGATGTTAGAGGTAGGTTCTTCACATAGTAGTAAGGGCATGGAATGCCCTGTGTGCAACAGTAGTAGACTAGCCAACTTTAAGGGGATTTAAATAGTCATTTGATAAATATATGGATGATGATGGAATGGCAGATGTTAGATGGGCTTCAGATCGGTTTCACAGGTTGGCACAACATCGAGGACCGAAGGGTCTGTACTGTGTTGTATTGTTCTATGTTCTATGTCCTAAATCGGAACCTCTGCCTTTTACAATCCCTCTTGGAAAAAAAAACAAGGACAATGTAATCTCGTCATACATCTTCATTTTATTGTTTGCAATTTGAGGGTAGATTGATTAAAAATGTCAGATTCCTTGTACCCACTTCCTATCAATGTTCAATTTACTTTGTATAACACTTAAGGCATCTTACTTGGTCCTCTGACTCACTCACACCATCATGAAAAATATTAGTTACAGTTTTTCCTGTTTAAAATACAGGAATAATCATGGAAAGTAAGCGATAGCAGGTGTAAATGTGGAGTACCATGTTTAAATATTGTAGAAGGAATGAGTTTCATCAGTTGTTAATATTGCCTTTCTTTCAGCTTTTTAATGACTTGTATAAAAATAATGCCAATCGTTCTGAAAATACAGAGAAGAAATATAACCAGAACTACTTCATGGAAATGATGACGTTAGATGGTGTTTACGATTATCTGATGTATGCGGGTAAGTGAGTTTTCTGACTGTCAGACATTCAAGCTGAAGATTGCATCTATAGAAGACTGCATCTTCTAGAATTGTGGCTCCTTGAATGTGATATCATGCTTTACAGTGATACAGTTGTTCAACCTTAACATGACTTCTCTATTTATTGTGGATGCAGGCATAGCAGTCAGATTGTCATCTGTTATGAGATCACTATTGTCTTTTTGCTGAGATGCTTTTTTAATGTAACACCAATAACTTTGATTGAACAAGTAGTAAATAATTCTGCCTTGTAGTGTTGTTATGTTTATAGTTTAAACGTTGCTTTCCATTTCATACCGTCATTGGACCACTGTTACACTGTCGTTTTAAGCCTGCTTACTGACAGTTATAGGAATGTAAGAGCAGGAGTAGGTCATTCTCCTTCCTACCCAGTTCTGACACTTCAATCTGAACATGGCTGAATCAGGCTTCAACACCACTAAGCTATCTTGGCTCTGTATTACTTGCTTTCCTTAAATATCAATTAATCTTTCCTAAAGGTCTTATTATTGTGTCCACACACTTTTGATGGAAAGAGTTCAGATTTTCACCAAGCTTTGTGTGAAAAATGTCTTTTCTAATTTTACTCTATAACCAGCTAGATCAAATAAGATACCCTGTTAAGAATTATTTCATTAGAAAAAATAGTTTCTCTTTACGTATCTAATAAAAGCAATTTGTTTTCAAAATTAATATCATTAGACAGCTAATTGCAGGTAAGTCCACATTTAGAACGTGGTAGCCTTTTAAAAGTACAATAGCGAGAATTCAGGAACAGCATGCCCCTCTTAGATTGAAGGGCAAGGACAGCAGTTATAAAGTCGTAGAGATGTACAGCATGGAAACAGACCCGTCCATGCCGACCAGATATCCCAACCCAATCTAGTCCCACCTGCCAGCACCCGGCCCATATCCCTCCAAAACCTTCCTATTCATATACCCATTAAATGTTGCCTCTTAAATGGTGCAATTGTACCAGCCTCCATGCTCTGCGTGAAAACGTTGCCCCTTAGGCCTCTTTTATATCTTTCCCTCTCACCCTAAACCTATGCCCTGTAGTTCTGGACTCCCCCACCACAGGGAAAAGACTTTGTCTATTTATCCTATCCATGCCCATCATAATTCTGTAAACCTCTATAAGGTCACCCCTCAGCCTCTGACACTCCAGAGAAAACAGCCCCAGCCTATTCAGCCTCTCCCTGTACCTCAAATCCTCCAACCCTGGCAACATCCTTGGAAGGGTTCAGAAAAGATTTACAAGTTTTACAACATCCTTCCAATAGGAAGGAGACCAGAATTACGCGCAATATTCCAACAATGGCCTAACCAATGTCCTGTACAGCCGCAACATGACCTCCCAACTCCTGTACTCAGTACTCTGATCAATAAAGGAAACCATACCAAACGCCTTCTTCACTATCCTATCTACCTGCAACTCCACTTTCAAGGAGTTATGAGTCTGCACTCCAAGATCTTTGTTTAGCGACACTCCCCTAGGACCTTACCATTAAGTGTTTAAGTCCTGCTAAGATTTGCTTTCCCAAAATGCTGCACCTTGCATTTATCTGAATTAAACTCCATCTGGCTCTTCTCAGCCCATTGGCCCATCTGGTTAAGATCCTGTTGTAATCTGAGGTAACCCTCTTCGCTGTCCACTACACCTCCAATTTTGGTGTCATCTGCAAACTTACTAACTGTACCTGTTATGCCCGCTTCCAAATCATTTATGTAAATGACAAAAAGTAGAGGGCCCAGCACCGATCCTTGTGGCACTCCACTGGTCACATGCCTCCAGCCTGAAAAACAACCCTCCACCACCACCCTCTCTGTCTTCTACCTTTGTGCCACTTCTATATCCAAATGGCTAGTTCTCCCTGTATTCCATGAGATCTAACCTTGCTAATCAGTCTCCCATGGGGAACCTTGTTGAACACTTTACTGAAGTCCACATAGATCACATCTACTGCTCTGCCCTCGTCAATCCTCTTTGTTACTTCTTCAAAAAACTCAATCAAGTTTGTGAGACATAATTTCCGACGCACAAAGTCATGTTGACTATCCCGAATCAGTCCTTGTTTTCCAAATACATGTACATCCTTTCCCTCAGGATTCCCTCCAACAACTTGCCCACCACCGAGGTCAGGCTCACCGGTCTATAGTTCCCTGGCTTGTCTTTAATGATTGCAATATACACCAATTTCAGGCTGGTCTTGAGCCTCTCTATTGAGCACTCAAACTGTGAGCACTGAATCTATGCCTGAAACAGACTGATGAATTTCTACAGAGGCACAAGCTACAAAACCGTCCTATTTGAATGCTTATTTTCCTCTAACTATCACGACAACACATTGAGGCACAACATCATTTGAAATATTGGAGAATATGGAACATCTAATGTTCCTTCATAAACTCAACACATAAAATTGTATTGATTATATTCTTGAGTTGATCAAAATTATCAGAGTTGCTTTCGTCCCTGGTAAGAAAGGTTTCATCGCCAAGGTCACAAGCTTCAGATATTGCTTTGCTCCAGTATTTTACGTTGACCATTTCTGCAACATGCTTGTAAACAAAGATGATTTAAAAGCAAATCTATTCACAATTTAAAAATCTCTACTTCAATGAAGATATTGATAACTCGCTGTACTGGTCATTTTTTGCATGTAACTGCTGACATTTGCCTCACCTCCATAGTCAGCTCATTCATTTGAAGGGAAAAGTCAGGCAATTTTAAAAGTTGCCTGAGTCAGGTAAATTTAAAAGTAAATGTGGAGAAGAACAGGCAGGATTAGGTTAATGAACATGTTGGAGTACGTCTGAAGTGTATTTATTTTAGTATAAGGAGTTGAATAAATTAGACAAATGAACTTAGAGGCTGGGTTAGTATGGGAATTTACAATGTTGTAGCCATTACAAAAAACTTAGTTGAGTGAAGGGCAAGACTGGTAGCTCAACATTCCAATATTTAGATGTTTCAGGTTGATGTGTAGATATTGATATCTTTAATTCACAAATTTCTAATTCATCTCTTCCTCCTGTGATGTGTTTGTGGCAACATAGAACTGTACAGCACAAGAATAGGCCCTTCAGACCATGTTGTTGTCCTGAACACGCCGCCAAATTAAAATAGTCCCTTTTGTCTGCCCTTGGTCCATATCTCTCTCCCTTGCATATTTCTGTGCTTGTCTAAAAGCCCAATAAGTGCCCATATTTTATCTGCCTCCACCATCACCTATGACAGTGCATTCCAGGCACCTACCACGCTGTGTAAAAGAACAACTTGCCCCTCCCATCTTCTTTGAACTTTCCCCCTTTTATCTTAAATACATGCCCCATAGTATTAGACATTTCAACTCTGGGAAGAAGATTCTGACTGTCAACCCTACTGCTGCATCTCTCACTTTTATAGACCCCTATCAAGTTTCCTCTCTGCCTCTGCCGCTCCAAAGAAAATAACCCAACTTTTTCTAGCCCTCCTTTTAGCCCTGTCTCTAATCCAGGCAGCATCCTGGTAAACCTCTTCTGCACCCTCCCCAAATCCTCCGTGTAATGTGGCAACCAGAATTGAACACAATTCTCTTAAGTGTGGCCTAGCCAAGTCTTAAAAAGATGCTTCATTACATCCCGACTCTTGTACTCAATTCCCTCATCAATAAAGGCAAGCATTCTATGGGCTGCTTTTACCACCCTATCTACTTGTGTGGGCACTTCTAGGAAGCTGTTGACTTGAATCCCAAGATCTCTCTGTACGTCAATGCTGTTGAGGGTCCGACTCTTAAGTGTATACGTTGCCTTTACATTTGATCTCCCAAAGAAGGATGGATTGCACCTAAATTGGAAGGGGACTAATATACTGGCAGGGAAATTTGCGAGAACTGCTTGGGAGGATTTAAACTAGTAAGGTGGGGGGTTGGGACCCAGGGAGACAGTGAGGAAAGAGATCGATCTGTGGTGGGTACAGCTGAGAACAGAAGTGAGTCAAACAGTCAGGGCAGGCAGGGACAAGGTAGGACTAACAAATTAAACTGCATTTATTTCAATGCAAGGGGCCTAGCAGGGAAGGCAGATGAACTCATGGCATGGTTAGGAACATGGGACTGGGATATCATAGCAATTACAGAAACATGGCTCAGGGATGGGCAGGACAGGCAGCTTAATGTTCCAGGATACAAATGCTACAGGAAGGATAGAATGGGAGGCAAGAGAGAAGGGGGGAATGGCATTTTTGATAAAGGATAGCATTACAACTGTGCTGAGGGAGGATATTCCTGGAAATACATCCAGGGAAGTTATTTGGGTGGAACTGAAAAATAAGAAAGGGATGATCACATTATTGGGATTGTATTATAGACCCCCCAATAGTCAGAGGGAAATTGAGAAACAAGCTTATAAGGAGGTCTCCGCTATCTGTAAGAGTAGTAGGGTAGTTATGGTAGGGGATTTTAACTTTCCAAACATCGACTGGGACTGCCATAGTGTTAAAGGTTTAGATGGAGAGGAATTTATTAAGTGTGTACAAGACAATTTTCTGATTCAGTATGTGGATGTACCTACCAGAGAAGGTGCAAAACTTGACCTACTCTTGGGAAATGAGGCAGGGCAGGTGACTGAAGTGTCAGTAGGGGAGCACTTTGGGGCCAGTGACCATAATTCTCTTCGTTTTAAAATAGTGATGGAAAAGGATAGACCAGATCTAAAAGCTGAAGTTCTAAATTGGAGAAAGGCCAATTTTGACAGTATTAGGCAAGAACTTTTGAAAGCTGATTGGAGGCAGATGTTCGCAGGTAAAGGGACGGCTGGAAAATGGGAAGCCTTCAGAAATGAGATAACAAGAATCCAGAGGAAGTATATTCCTGTCAGGTTGAAAGGGAAGGCTGGAAAGTATAGGGAATGCTGGATGACTAAAGAAATTGAGGGTTTGGTTAAGAAAAAGAAGGAAGCATATAGACAGGATAGATCGAGTGAATCCTGAGAAGAGTATAAAGAAAGTAGGAGTATATTTAAGAGGGAAATCAGGAGGGCAAAACGGGGACATGAGATAGCTTTGGCAAATAGAATTAAGGAGAATCCAAAGGGTTTTTACAAATATATTAAGGGCAAAAGGGTAACTCGGGAGAGAATAGGGCCTCTCAACAATCAGCAAGGCGGCCTTTGTGTGGAGCCACAGAAAATGGGGGAGATACTAAATGAATATTTTGCATCCGTATTTACTGTGGAAAAGGATATGGAAGATACAGACTGTAGGGAAATAGATGGTGACATCTTGCAAAATGTCCAGATTACAGAGGAGGAAGTGCTGGATGTCTTGAAACTGTTAAAGGTGGATAAATCCCCAGGACCTGATCAGGTGTACCCGAGAACTCTGTGGGAAGCTAGAGAAGTGATTGCTGGGCCTCTTGCTGAGATATTTGTATCATTGATAGTCACAGGTGAGATGCCAGAAGACTGGAGGTTGGCAAACGTGGTGCCACTGTTTAAGAAGGGTGGTAAAGACAAGCCAGGGAACTATAGACCGGTGAGCCTGACATTGGTGGTGGGCAAGTTGTTGAAGGGAATCCTGAGGGACAGGATGTACGTGTATTTGGAAAGGCAAGGACTGATTCGGGATAGTCAACATGGCTTTGTGTGTGGGAAATCATGTCTAACAAATTTGATTGAATTTTTTGACGAAGTAACAAGGAAGATTGATCAGGGCAGAGTAGTAGATGTGATCTATATGGACTTCATTCTGGATTAGTGGTGCTGGAAAATCACAGCAGTTCAGGCAGCATCCGAGGAGCAGTAAAATTGATGTTTCGGGCAAAAGCACTTCCTGATGAAGGGCTTTTGCCCGAAACGTCGATTTTACTGCTCCTCGGACGCTGCCTAAATGGCTGTGCTTTTCCAGCACCACTAATCCAGAATCTGGTTTCCAGCATTTGCAGTCATTGTTTTTACCACTATATGGACTTCAGTAAGGCATTCGACAAGGTTCCTCATGGGTGACTGATTAGCAAGGATGGATCTCATGGAATACAGGGAGAACTAGCCATTTGGGTACAGAACTGGCTCAAAGGTAGAAGACTGAGGGTGGTGGTGGAGGGTTATTTTTCAGACTGGAGGCCCGTGACCAGTGGAGTGCCGCAAGGATCGGTGCTGGGTCCTCTACTTTTTGTCATTTACATAAATGATTTGGATGCGAGCATAAGAGGTACAGTTAGTAAGTTTGCAGATGACACCAAAATTGGAGGTGTAGTGGACAGCGAAGAGGGTTACCTCAGATTACAACAGGATCTTGCCCAGGTGGGCCAATGGGCTGAGAAGAGCCAGATGGAGTTTAATTCAGATAAATGCAAGGTGCAGCATTTTGGGAAAGCAAATCTTAGCAGGACTTAAACACTTAATGGTAAGGTCCTAGGGGAGTGTCGCTGAACAAAGATCTTGGAGTGCAGACTCATAACTCCTTGAAAGTGGAGTCGCAGGTAGATAGGATAGTGAAGAAGGCGTTTGGTATGGTTTCCTTTAATGGTCAGAGTATTGAGTACAGGAGTTGGGAGGTCATGTTGCAGCTGTACAGGACATTGGTTAGGCTATTGTTGGAATATTGCGCGTAATTCTGGTCTCCTTCCTATTGGAAGGATGTTGTAAAACTTGTAAATCTTTTCTGAATCCTTCCAAGGATGTTGCCAGAGTTGGAAAATTTGAGGTACAGGGAGAGGCTGAACAGGATGGGGCTGTTTTCTCTGGAGTGTCAGAGGCTGAGGGGTGACCTTATAGAGGTTTACAGAATTATGATGGGCATGGATAGGATAAATAGACAAAGTCTTTTCCCTGTGGTGGGGGAGTCCAGAACTAGAGGGCATAGGTTTAGGGTGAGAGGGAAAGATATAAAAGAGGCCTAAGGGGCAACGTTTTCACGCAGAGCATGGAGGCTGGTACAATTGCACCATTTAAGAGGCAACATTTAATGGGTATATGAATAGGAAGGTTTTGGAGGGATATGGGCCGGGTGCTGGCAGGTGGGACTAGATTGGGTTGGGATATCTGGTCGGCATGGACGGGTCTGTTTCCATGCTGTACATCTCTATGACTTTATAACTGCTGTCCGCGCCCTTCAATCTAAGAGGGGCATGCTGTTCCTGAATTCTCGCTATTGTACTTTTAAAAGGCTACCACGTTCTAAATGTGGACTTACCTGCAATTAGCTGTCTAATGATATTAATTTTAATTTTGAAAACAAATTGCTTTTATTAGATACATAAAGAGAAACTATTTTTTCTAATGAAATAATTCTTAACAGGGTACCTTATCAATTGATCTAGCTGGTTACAGAGTAAAATTAGAAAAGACATTTTTCACACAAAGCTTGGTGAAAATCTGAACTCTTTCCATCAAAAGCGTGTGGACACAATAATAAGACCTTTAGGAAAGATTAATTGATATTTAAGGAAAGCAAGTAATACAGAGCCAAGATAGCTTAGTGGTGTTGAAGCCTGATTCAGCCATGTTCAGATTGAAGTGTCAGAACTGGGTAGGAAGGAGAATGACCTACTCCTGCTCTTACATTCCTATAACTGTCAGTAAGCAGGCTTAAAACGACAGTGTAACAGTGGTCCAATGACGGTATGAAATGGAAAGCAACGTTTAAACTATAAACATAACACAACACTACAGAGCAGAATTATTTACTACTTGTTCAATCAAAGTTATTGGTGTTGCATTAAAAATGCATCTCAGCAAAAGGACATCCCAGTACGGAACACCGCTAGTCTCAGACCTCCAGCCAGAAAAATGTGTCAATCCTATTCCTAAGAATTCTCTCTAATAGCTTCCCAACTATCAGTGTGGGACTCACTTGTCTGTAGTTTCCTGGATTATCCACCTTAATGCTCTTCAAAAGACCCAACACCACTTCTTGCTCGGTCTCAAAATACCCTAGCCTATTAGCAAACTCCACACAAATCTCACTATCCTGCATATCTTTCTCCTGGGTGAACACTGGCGCAAAGTACTCATTTTGAATCTCATCCACATCCCCTGCCTCCAAGCACAAGTTGCCTTCTTTATCCTTTAGAGGTCCTGCCGCCTTTGTCATTATCCTCTTGTTTTTAATGTATGCATAGAATGCCTTAGGATTCTCTTTAACTCTACTTGCCAAGGTCATTTCAATGCTCCGTCTTGCTCTCATAATTCCCTGCTTTTTTGCTTTCTTTATATTCCTCATGGGCCCTGACTGGTTTTAGTTTCTTAAACCTTACATTTGCTTATTTTATCCTTTTGACTAACTTCATTGTGGGCAGCACGGTGGCACAGTGGTTAGCACTGCAGCCTCACAGCGCCAGAGACCCGGGTTCAGTTCCCACCTCAGGTGACTGACTGACTGACTGTATGGAGTTTGCACATTCTCCCTGTGTATGCATGGGTTTCCTCCGGATGCTCCGGTTTCCTCCCACAATCCAAAGATGTGCAGGTTAGGTGAATTGGCCATGCTAAATTGCCCGTAGTGTTATGTGAAGGGGTAAATGTAAGGGAATGGGTCTGGGTGGGTTGTGCTTCAGCGGGTCAGTGTGGACGTGTTGGGCCGAAGGGCCTGTTTCCCCACTGTAAGTAATCTAATCTAATCATAACTTCCCTCGTTATTCAAGGGTTCTTTACCTTGCCATCCTCATCCTTCCTCTTTACTGGAACATGCCCATCTTGAACTCTGATCGATGTCCTTATTCCTCCTATCTTTATCTCCTCCAACTCTACTGCACTTTGTGATCTCTGCTTTTCTCCAATTCTGATCTTATGTGCATCCTTAATGCCACAATTGGTTGTCACTCCATGAGCTGTCTATCTGTTTGGGGAGTCCTTTCTTAAGCCTCTCTGCCTCTCCTATAACCTTCCTTCTTTGACTAAGCTTTTGACCAAACAATATTACTTTTGTACGCTTAAATTCGTCCTTTAATGCTCTTGTGTAGTGTGTTTTACAGTGTTAAAGTTGTTATGTTGGTGCAATTGTTCAAGTTCAATGTTAGTGCAAAGAATGCATGAGGAGCAATTGCAAAGATGAGCAAAACTACAAGGAAAATATGCATTTGGATACCACTTAACACAGTGGGTATTGTTGGATCAAATTTAATAATGTTGATCTAGTCTTGTCTACATATAATGGATTGCATACATTTATTTGGGATAAATTGGAGAGAGCTTATGGAAAAATTCTACTTCAGACTAGATACGGACATCACATTACAGGTAGCTTGAGAGTTGCTGGTTTGCCCATATGGGAGTGCCAGGAGCCACATTGCTGTGCTTGTTTCCTTGAATCCTGTCATCTTTTTTTAACCATAAAAATAAATCAACAACTAAGAACAATGGTGGTCAGAGCCAAAATGCTCAAATATATGCTGCGTTTGGAGGTGAATTTATTTTGCTAATCATTTTTATCTTGAATTGCAGGGCGTGTTGTTTTTCGCATGCCAGACTGGTTGCATCACTTATTAATGGGTGGACGGATTCTCTTTAAGAACACGCTTGAAGCATATTGTGACAATTACCTTCAGTATAAGTTGAGCCAGTTGTTACAAGAACATAGAGTGGTTTCCCTTATAACTCTGCTCAGAGGTGGGTCAATGATAATGGTTTGTTTTTGGAAGATGTTCATTCTTTCAGCTGGCTAACCCTCAAGCTCTGAAATTCTCTCCCTAAACCCATGCACCTTTCTTTCCTCCTTTAAACTCTACCTTTGATCAAGCTTTTAGTCATCTGCTAGAATATGTGGTTCATTGTCAAAATGTTCTTCATATTGCTACCATTTGAAAATCCTGGGGCATTTTTGCCATGCTAAAGAGGCCATATAATTGCAAGTTGTTGGAATACAGAAATCCTAGTAAATCTTTCAGGTGGACAGATTGAAACTGGCAGGTACAATATTGTGAGTATAACAAAGATGTGGCTGCAAGGGCGTCAGGACTGGGAAATGAAATATCAAATGATATGTGTCCTTTCAAATGGGCAGAGGGAATGGGCTTGCCTTGTTAGAAAGAGATTAAGTTAAATTGATAGTCCGAAATAATATAGAGTCATAAAATGTTTGGTTAGAGTTGAGGAACCGCAAAGAAAAAGATATCTTGTCAGACTTATTGTATAGGCCTCCTAGCAGTAGTTAGGAGAAGAAAACAAGTCAGGAGATAGAAAAGGCTAAGAAAGGTACAATTCCAACAATCATGGGGCACTTCATACGTAAGTGGTTTGAGAAAACCAGATTGGTAGCGGATCGCAAGAAATGGAACGTTTGAGGTTTTGTTTGGAGCAGTTTGTGATAGAACCGACTAGGGAACATGCAATCTTGATTTATTGATGTGTAATAAGGTAGACTTAATTAGGGAGCTGAAAGTGAAGGAACCCTGAGGGCACAGTGGCTGTAATATGATGGAATACACCCTGTAGTGTGAGAATGAGAAGGTGGAATCAAACGTAACAGCATTACAATTGAGTAAAGGGACTACAAATGCATGAGGGAAGGGCTGGCCAGAGTTAATTAGAAGGGAGTCTAGCCTGGCAGGGAAGACACTGGAACAGCAATTGCAAGAGCTTGGGAGGCAAAGCAGAAATTCATCCCATGAAAGCCGAAATATGCTAAGGGAACCATATCAACCATGGCTGACAAGGGAAGTTGGGGACAGCATAAAAGCAAAAGAGAAACATACAATGTGATTAGTGGGAAGCCTTTAAGAACCAGCAGAGGAGAACATAAAGAAATGGTGTTCAAGGTTGCTGGTGGTGGGGGATCGAAAGAGAAGATGAAATAAATGAAATATGAGGGTAAGCTAACTAGAGTATAAAAGAAGATTGCAAGAGTTTTTTAGATATCTAAAAGGCAAGAGAGAGGCAAGAGTGAACATTGGATTGCTGGAAAGTGATGCTGGAGAAATAGTAATGGGGAGCAAAGAAAGGCAGACAAACTGAATAGGTACTTTGTGTCAGTTTTCATAGTGGAAAACGCCAGCAACATAATAGAACTTCAAAAACAGTCAGGACAGAGGTAAGTGTAGTGGCTATCACTAAGGGGAAGGTGCTGGGGAAACTGAATGGTCTGAAGGTGGATAAGTCACCCAGACCAGATGGACTATACTCCTGATTTCTGAAGGAGATAGCTGAGGAGATGATGGCGGCATTAATGGTAATCTTTCAGGAATCACTGAAATCGGGAAGGTTTCCAGAGCACTGAAAAAAGCTTAATGTAGTATCCTGGTTAAAGAAGAGGAAGGCAGAAAACAGAAAATTAGAGGCCGGTTAGCTTGAGCTCAGTTGTCGGTAAGATATTGGAGTCCATTACGTACGATGGGATTGTGGAGTACTTGGACGCATATGGTAAACACAGCATGACTTCGTCAAGGGGAGCTCATTGTCTGACAAATGTGTTAGAACTCTTTGAGGAGGTAACAAGCAACTTAGACAAAGGAGAGCCAGTGGACATGATCTACATGTAGTTCTCATATACAGCATGTATCCGCAGCACAATTTGGCTATAATGTTGCTGAAGAATTAGGGAACAGTATTTTTGAGAACACTTATCTCTGTTTACAATAGTGCAATTTCAGCAACGATTGCTTCGCACACTTTGTTCTACACGTGCACCGAGGTGTCTCTGCTGTGCTGTGTTGTGCATGGCCGATATCAGCAAAGCTTCTGCATTGTTCTGTGCATCCACTGATGTCAGCGAAGTTTTTGCAGTGTTCTGCGCATGTACTGATGTCAGCACTGAAGTCTCCGTGCCAATGTCAGTTGCCCTCAGAGCATGAAAGGTACAGTACTATATATTGAGCAGCTTCATCTAAAAAATTAAACTAATGAATGTTCATTGCTCTCCCTCTGAGACAAGAATATTCTTTGTTTAATTCCTGATCAAGCCCTGTATAATTCCTGCAGGACTATTACTCTTATACATACTATTTGCCTTTCTAATGTGTTCTTCTACTTGCATATCACGCAATCTACTCCTAGCTTATGCCCCTCCAATTTTGCTAAACAAAAAAGGATAGTGACAAGAATGTTAGCAAGAAGCGTGCTAGTAATAAAATTGCAGCTCGTGAACACAAAAGAAAGGTGATAACACTGGAAGAGAAGTTAAATGTTAAAAAGCGTTTTGAGCATAAGAACTACCTATATTTAGATTTCCAGAAGGCCTTTGACAAGGTGCCCCACAGGAGGCTGTTAAATAAGCACATGGTTTTAGGGGTGACGTACTACATGGATAGAGGATTGGTTGACCAGCAGAAGGCAGAACAGAGATAAAGTGGTCTTTTTCAGGATTGTAGCTGGTGACTAATGGAATTGTGCAGGGGTCGATGTTGGGGCGGAAACTATTCACATTGCACATTAACAATCCGGACAAAGGAACTGAAGGCATTTTCACTAAGTTTGGAGACGGCACAAAGATAGTCGCAGGGCAGGCATTTTTGAGGACAGTGGGAGGTTACAGAAGAACTTGGACAGAATTAGAATTCCTACAGTGTGGAAACAGGCCCTTCGACAGTGAATGTGCATCTTATTGTCATTGCATTTAATTTGGGGTGGGTGGGTTAATTTGTACAGTAATTTTCAACTAACAGCCTTAAGATATAAATGAACTGGATAGTGCATTCGGCTCATAATTTTCTTTTCAAAAGTATTTAAGAATTTTAAATATTAAATTAATCTTAAATTTTATGCAAGTCCTAATGGAAGATAATCGAAACAAATCGGTGTTGCAAATGCTGGATAGTTAACAATACAAAATGTTGATAATTAAGGCAGCAGAAGTACTCGAACTGTATACTCCTGAGCCTGGACCCGGTCAAAACTATTGAAACAACCTGGTCCCTTTGGAATTGAGTGCACAAATGTAAAACTGTCTGTAGTTTATGAAGATGTAGAGGTACTGTACGTTTAAGAGAGTTGAAAAGCAAGGACTGCCTGACACAGCACACCGTGTTCTGAACAAGGTAACAATGTAACACTTGGTTGAAACCAATAGTACAGCTGTGTTGTTTTGAACACAAAAACAAATTCAAATTCAACTAATCAGCTTAAACTATGCCCCAAGATATCAGAATCCAGTTGAATTTGAATTTAGTTTTTTGATAATATTAAATCCAGTGAAAAGATCCAGTGTTTTGGGATATAAAACCGGACATTTTGAACAGTTAGGGGAAGAATTGCCAAGCCATCAACAAGTACAGACTGCCAGCAGAACAGATCTCTGAAAGTTACCTAGCTATAAGAAGTTTACGTAGCAGAACAGTGAAAAGACGACAGAGGAAAATCTGCAGAGGAAGGTAGAAAGAGAACATTCGACCGTTGACTGGTTTTGAAAGTTGGATTTTTTTTTGTAAATCTAAATCAGGATTTTTTATCGGGCTAGTATTGTAGAGTGGGAGGTAAAAAGTAGATTTAAGAGAAAGGATTTGTAAATAGTTGTTAGTTTTAATATTCGCTGGTGGACTTTACTTTAAATAGTGACTGCTGGAATGAGTCTTTGCCTCTCAAATTTTAACAGATTACAGCACGAGGTGAATCTTTTCTGTGTGGCTGGTTTAAATTAGCAGAGGGTGCCATAACAAGTTCAACATAAACGTAGCCTTTGACCAGGAAAGAATTTTTTTTGAGAATCACTATGTCAGCATATTTTTCCTGACTCATTAGTAATAATTTTTATTTCCTCCCTGATGTTAACAATTTTGGTATGCCATCATTTGTTGGAACCAATGAAATTGTACTTTGGGAAAATTACAAGAACCACCAAAGAGTGAAGTAGCCTATTTGACATAGAATTTGTTATCTTTTTTGCTATATTTGAACTATTCCTGATATATAAATAGGCATTGCTGAACATAAACATTAATCTGATTGTAAGAGACCCTATCCCAGAAGTAAGAAAAGAACAAGGGACCTTAGAATCAAAACTGAAAGCAATGTGTGATGTGCCACAATCACTTAGATACATATTTTGTCTGGAAGTGGCTCAATTCCATCATAATTCATTCTCAGTCCATTATTTCCTTCTGTTCATGAGATAGTAGTCGATATACTTTCTGGTAGTTTTAACACAGCTTATTCTTGAATCTTTCAGTTTAAGTGATGATTTGGAGACGCCAATGTTGGACTGGGGTGTACAAAGTTAAAAATTACACAACCACCTGATGAAGGAGCAACCCTCTGAAAGCTAATGCTTCCAAATAAACCTGATGGATTATAGCCTGGTGTTGAGATTTTTAACTCTATTTAAGTGGGCATTTTCTAACATTGAGGCTGCAAGTAAATGCATACTTGTCAAATAGACAGCAACAAGAAATGGTCACATCTCAAATTGGATTCAAGAACAGGTCTGAATTGAGTATGAGTAGTGGAAATTTTGCCAAATGGCACATTTTAGGTGAGTGTATCTTCTTAACAATCTGTAATTTCTCTTCAGACACAAATTTCGACAAGAGTCTCGAAGATCAATTTTGAACATTTATTGAAGTCAAATTTCGGAGCATAGCTGAGGAGAAATGAAGAAAACAACTTCATAATTTGTACAGATTAGTGAACTAGATATGCGACAGGTACAGGTTCACAAAAATAACAGTTTTATTTGAGGAGAATAGAAGAATATGTTTGCATATTCTAAACGTTAAAAACTCTGGATTGGAGGAATAAATATAGTTGCACAGAATTTTAGAAATGAGTTTTAAAAAGAGACATAGTAAATTGAACTGTGCGTTATGGATAGGGTATCAATTACATAAAGATGTGTTGAACCTGTAAGGGGCCTTTTTAATGTATGGTGTTATGATGATCTTTTCATTGTCTAGACAGGAATAAAGTAACAGTGGTAAAATAATTGCTGGAATTATGTCAAAACTGTAGATTTAATCTGTTGGAAAAATTAGGCCAGTTATTCTGAACGGAAAAGATGTTGGGGAATCTAATACTTTTGCTCAAAATAATGGAAGAGCCTAAGTGGACAAAAGGTTTTCACTAAAGAATGAACCAGTGACAGACACACTTTGGCTCAAAATTTGTTAGAATATAGAATGTACTATTGAGTGTCTTTAAACCAAGCCACTGTGGCATTTAAATGTAAACACTTAATGAGGAAGAGAAGTTTGAAAATAGCATCAGGGCAGAGTTAATGACCCCATATGCAATAAGCTAGAATTTCTCAACATTGTTTTTAAATTGTTAGTGGATGTAATTTGCTTCCCTTCTCTCCACAATGTCTCGTAAATTAGATGCCATTCTTAGCAATTTTTTCCAATGATCAGGCAGATGATAAGATGCAGCTAGTAATTTCACATTTGTACACTCATATATAGGTCTGGAGGGGTTAAGACTTGATTAAGTCCAATAAGCATCTCGCAAATTTAGCTTTTGTTCAATATTTGGTGTCCCATTTATATATTTCATTAAAGGGATGTACTTGGCATCTTATTCAAAAGCTGGAAGGAGCTAAACAGCAACATGCCAAGGGAACTGGTGGTCAAGGTAGAAGATTTTACAAACTTCTATTAGGTAATGGCCGAACTTAAACAAAAAAGCAGAATCTTCAAGCTCAGCGAGCTAACTTACATACTTATAATCAACCTGAGCTACAAATCTTCTCTCAAATCACAAAAAAGCAGAAACCACCGAAATAATTATGTTGAAATAAGAAATTTGTTTCATACCATCAATGAGAGGAAAAGATATGACAATACTGATTTTGCAGAAATGTTTTCCACTGTTATTGTCACTGAAGGGAGTTCAAATTCCAAGTTCCAAAAAATCTTCTAGAAGAAATTAAAGCAAAGAGGCAGCAACTGACTAGTATACAGTGCTTGAGACAATTGGAGCATCTGTAACTGAATTGAGTACGATTGCAACACAGCACAGTGAACAAGAAGTAATAACGGATTCAAATCTCACATGAGATGCTGAGATGACTAGGAAAGGACAGGTTCAAGTAGAATATCTGACCTCCTTACCTTTCAAAAAGAATCCTCATCAACCATAACTTGTAACATTAACCACATGATGGGATGGGTAATGAAGGAAGAAATAATAGCTTATGTCAGAAAGGTATAGCAATTGTAAGCATTTGTAAAACATCACGTGATGTTACATGAAAGATTGGAGGAGTCTTTCTAATCCCACTACTCAGCTGGTGATAGCATAAATGCTCTAATGTGGCCAGTTATTTTTGCACCGGTGCTGGGGGAGGAATTCCTCAAATATGTCAGTGTTTCCTGGAGCAATATGTTGAGTTGCTGACTAGAACACAGACTATTTTAGATCTTGTATTATGCAATGAGAAAGGACTACTTCATCCTGCTGTAATAGAACCTTTAGGAAATAATGTCTGTAATTCAAAAGAATTATTCATAAAGTTTGAAAATAATGTAGGTCAATCGAAAAATTAAAAATCCAAACAAGGGCATTTATGAAGGTATGAGGAGGAAGTTGGCGGGGGGGGATTGAAAGAGTGCATTTAAAATCTTGACAGCTGATATGCAATCCTACATTTAAAGAATTACTGCTTGGTTTTCAAAACAAATTTCCTATCAGGCAAAAATATCCAACAGAAAAAGCGAGAATGTTGTGACAAATAAGGGTAAGCTAAATGTAGTATTAGATGAAAAGAGGAGGTTAAAAGTTGTCAGAAAAGTTGTAAAATTGAGATTGGGAGAGTTTTAGAATTCAGCAAAGGAGAATAAAGAAGTTAAGAAAAAGAACAGAATAGCAATATGAAATAGGAAGAAACAAAAACAAATTGTAGAAGTTGCATTGTTATATACAAAGAAAAAATTAGCAAAGACAAAAAATAGGTCCATTACAGACAGATGATTTTTAATAGGGAATGGAGAAATCACAGAGAAGCTAAAGTATTGTATCTATCTTCACAGAGGAAGACTTGGATATTTCTGAATTAATTAATAACTCAGAGTCTATTGAGAATAAGGCCATAAGACATACAAGCATAAATAAAGCCATTCAGCCCACCAGATCTGCTCCACCTGATCATGGCAGATACATTTCTAAACCCCATTCTCCTGCTTTCTACCCGTAATCCTTGACCTCTTTGACAATCAACAACCTATTTATTTCCATCTTAAATATACTCAATGATCTGGCTTCCACATCCTTCTGTGGCAGTGAATTCCATAGATTCACCACTGTCTGGTTGAAGACGTTTTTCCTTATTTCTGTTCTAAAAGGTCTTATCTTTACTCTAAAGCTGTGCCTTTGGGTCATAGTCTCTCCTACCAATGTAAACATCCTCCCAGCAGCCACTGTGTCCAGGCTATTCAATATTCTGTAAGTTTCAATTAGATTCCCCCCACATTTCTCTCCCCCCCCCACCACCCATCCTTCTAAATTCCATTGAGTATAAACCCAGAGTCCTCAAACGTTCCTCATAAGTTCAGCTTTCCATCCTTGTGAACCTCCTTTGAACCTACTACAGGACCAGTACATCCTTCCTGAGATATTGGGCCCAAAACTGCACACAATACTCCAAATGTGGTCTGATAAAAGCCTCCGAAGTACACCCCTGCTTTTATATTCAAGTCCTCTCAAGAAATGCCAACATTGCATTTGCTTTCCAAACAACTAATTCAACCCTGCAAGTTTACCTTGAGAGAATCCTGGACTAAAACTCCCAAGTCTCTTTATATTTCAAACTCCTGAATTTTCTGCCCATTTATACCCCATGTTTCTATTCTTCTTACCAAAGTGTATGACTTTGCATTTTCCTATGTTGTACTCCGTCTGCCACTTCTTTACTCACTCTACTAACCTGTCCAAATCCCCACTGCCTCAATACTACTTATCTCTCTACCTATCTTTGTATCATCAGCAAACTTAGCCAGAATACCCTCTGTTCCTTCATCTATATCATCAACTTATAAAGTGCAAAGTTGTGGTCCCAACTCTGACCCTTGCATAACACCACTTGTCACCGGCTGCGATCCTGACCCTTTTATCCCCACTCTCTGCTTTCTGCCAGATAGCCAAGCTTCTATCTGTGCTTGCACCTTGCCTCCAACACCTTGGGCCCTTATCTTACTCAGCAGTCTCCTATGTGGCACCTTGTCAAAGACTTTCTTGAAGTCCAGTGGATAACATCCATTGGCTGTCCTTGGTCTAACCTGCTGATTACTTCCTCAAAGAATTCAAGCATGACCTTCCCTTGATGAAACCATGCTGACTTAGCCCTATTTTACCATGCATATCCAAGAATTCAGAATGTGGTTCTTTTTTATTTGAAATAAATTAGTTTTTGTGAAAAGTAGTATTGGAGACATTAATGGAACTAAAAGCTGATAAATCTCAGGAACCAATTACCTTTACCCTGGAGTGGTGAAGGCATTCATGGTCACCTTTCAAGATTTTATTAATTCTGTTGCAGTGTCTGCAGATTGAAAAGTTTGCAAATACAACTCAACCATTTGGAAAGGGAAGGAGAATAAAGGGGAAGTACAGATCTGTAAGCCTAGTTGTTGGAAGATACTGGAATCTATTATGAAGGATGTGATTCCTGAATTTTCAAAAACAATTGTCTGAGCAGAGTCTGCATGGATTCATAAATGTTAACTTTGTTTGCAAACCTTTGTTAGTGTTTTGAGGATGTTATTCTCAGAGACAGTAAAGGGGAACCAACAGATCTTCCTATCGGAAAGATGTTGTGAAACTTGAAAGGGTTCAGAAAAGATTTACAAGGATGTTGCCAGGGTTGGAGGATTTGAGCTACAGGGAGAGGCTGAAAAGGGTGGGGCTGTTTTCCCTGGAGTGTCAGAGGCTGATGGGGCATGGATAGGATAGGATGAATAGACAAACTCTTTTCCCTGGGGTCGGGGAGTCCAGAACTAGAGGGCATAGGTTTAGAGGGGAAAGATATAAAAGAGATCTGAGGGGCAATGTTTTCACGCAGAGGGTGGTACATCTATGGAATGAACTGCCAGAGGATGTGGTGGAGGCTGGTACAATTGCAACATTTAAGAGGCAACATTTAAGAGGCAACATTTAAGAGGCAACATTTAAGAGGCAACATTTAAGAGGCAACATTTAAGAGGCAACATTTAAGAGGCAACATTTAAGAGGCAACATTTAAGAGGCAACATTTAAGAGGCAACATTTAAGAGGCAACATTTAAGAGGCAACATTTAAGAGGCAACATTTAAGAGGCAACATTTAAGAGGCAACATTTAATGGGTATATGAGTAGGAAGGGTTTGGAGGGATATGGGCCGGGTGCTTGCAGGTGGGATATCTGGTCGGCATGGACGGGTTGGACTGAAGGGTCTCTTTCCATTCTGTACATCTCTATGACTCTACTGATGAGGGTAAGGCACTTGACATTGTTAAGGGTATTGCTGAAATCCATATAAACTATGAGGAGAAAGTAAAGTCTGCAGATGCTGGAGATTAGAATCGAGTGTGTGTTGCTGGAAAGCAGAGCAGGTCAGGCAACATCAGAGTAGCAGGAAAGTCGACATTTCAGGCCAGGCCCTCCTTCAGGAATGAGGCTGGCAGCTTCGGGGGTGGAGAAATAAATGGGAGGGGGGTGGGTCTGGGGAGAAGGTAGCTAAAAGTGCAGTAAGTGGATGGAGGTGGGGGGGGTAAAGCTGATAGGTCGAGGGGGAGGATGGAGCGGATAGGTGGGAAGGAAGATTGACAGGTGGGACAGATTATGAGGATGGTGCTGAGCTGGAAGTTTGGAACTGGGGTAAGGTGGGGAAGGGGAAATGAGGAAACTGGCGAAGTCCACATTGATGCCCTGGGGTTGAAGGGCCCCGAGGCAGAAGATGAGGCATTCTTCCTCCAAGTGTCGGGTGGTGATGGAGGAGGCCCAGGACCTGCATGTTCTCGGCAGAGTGGGTGGGGGGTGTTGAAATGTTCGGCCATGGGGTGGTGGGGTTAATTGGTGCGGGTGTCCCGGAGATGTTCTCTAAAGCCCTCTGCGAGAAGGCATCCAGTTCCCCAGTGTAGAGGAGACAGCATTGGGAGCAACGGATACAATAAATGACGTGGAAGTTCAGGTGAAACTTTGATGCATGTGGAAGACTCCTTTGGGGCCTTAGATGGAGGTGAGGGGGACGTGTGGGCGCAGATTTTGCAATTCCTGCAGTGGCAGGGGAAGGTGCCAGGAATGGGAGGGAGCTTCTTAGGGGGTGTAGGCCTGACCAACTGGTTGTGGAGGGAACGGTCTTTGCAGAAAGTGGATAAGGGTGGGGAGGGAAATGGTGGTGGGGTCCATTTGTAGGTGGCAGAAATGTCGGCGGATAATGTGATTTATGCAGTGGTTGGTGGGATGGAAGGTGAGGACTGGGGGGGGGGGGGGGGGGTTCTGTCCTTGTTGCGGTTGGAAGAGTGGGGTTCGAAGGCGGAGGTGCAGGATGTGGATGAGATGTGTTGGAGGGCATCTTCAACCACGTGGGAGGCTCTGTGCTGGGGCAGTACTGACTGTGTAGGTAGAGTAGATGGCGGCACATGGCTGTTAGCGTGGATGGAGGATCCAGAAACAGAATCTTTGTTGAAGGTTTTGGATTTATAGTGTCTACTGGGTATTCTGTTCAGGTCCAAACTGAGTTGGTCTAAATGTGGTCTGGAGTCCATATGTGATCAGACGGTTACGTAGGTATATACTGAGGAAGGACATGTGGCTGTGATAGTGAGTCTGCTTGAGGATGTAGCTGAAGTGCTTCAGGACAGAGGAGACGACTTGGGGAGTACGGTGAGAGCGGGAATCACTGAGATCTTTGTAGAGAGAGGAGAACTCCTTCAAGGTAAACATCCTTGTAAGAAGCTTCCCAGTCAGGTTGAAATCGACTGGGAGACAGTGAGGTCTGTATTCCTGATGAAGGGCTTTTGCCCAAAACGTCGATTTTACTGCTCCTTGGATGCTGCCTGAACTGCTGTGCTTTTCCAGCAACACACTAATCTAGACAGTGAGGTTTGCAGATGCTGGTGGTCAGAGTCGAGGGTGTGTTGCTGGAAAAGCACAGCAGGTCAGGCAGCATCCAAGGAGCAGGAGGATCGACATTTCAGGCCGGAGCCCTTCATCAAGAATGAGGCTGGGAATCTCGGGGCTGGAGGAGGGTGGGGCTGGGGAGAAGGTAGCTAAGAGTGCAATAGGTAGATGGAGGTAGGGGTAAAGGTGATAGGTTGGAAAGGAGGGTGGAGCAACACAATCTTGACTCTGTATAAGCTATGCCTGACATGGGATAATGAGAAGGTTAAAGCTCATGGAATCTAGGGTAACTTGGCAAGTTCGATCCCACAGTGGTTTATTGGCAGGAGATAGGGTGATGGTAAAGGTTGTGTGACTGGAGCCTTGTATCCAGTGACATATCGCAGGATATGTCCTGGGACCTGTGGTGTTTGTGATATTCATAAATGATGTAGAAGAGAGTGTGAGGGGACAGTACATTTGCAGATGATACAAAGATTAGCTGGGTGGTTGACAGTAAAAAGGAGTGTGTTAATTGCAGAAGGATAAATTGGTCAAATGGACAGATTAGATAGAATTTTACCCTGATAAATGAAAGGTGATGCAGTTTGGAAGAAGAACCAAGACAAGGGAGTACTCAATGAATGGCAGTGTTCTAGGAAGCTGAGAGGGACAGTGGAATCTTGCGGTGTTTATTCACAGATTCCTAAATTTGGCAGGAGAGGTTAATAACTGATAATGTGTTGCTGGAAAAGCGCAGCAGGTCAGGCAGCATCCAAGGAGCAGGAGAATCGACATTTTGGGCATGAGCCCTTCTTCAGGAATGAGGAAAGTGTGTCCAGCAGGCTAAGATAAAAGGTAGGGAGGAGGGACTTGGGGGAGGGGCGTTGGAAATGCGATAGGTGGAAGGAGATCAAGGTGAGGGTGATAGGCCGGAGTGGGGGTGGGCACGGAGAGGTCAGGAAGAAGATTGCAGGTTAGGAAGGCGGTGCTGAGTTCGAGGTAATTGACTGAGACAAGGTGGGGGGAGGGGAAATGAGGAAACTGGAGAAATTAGTTCATCCCTTGCGATTGGAGGGTTCCTAGGCGGAAGATGAGGCGCTCTTCCTCCAGCCGTTGTGTTGCTATGGTCTGGTGATGGAGGAGTCCCAAAGACCTGCATGTTCGTGGTGAAGTGGGAGGGGGAGTTGAAGTGTTGAGCCACGGGTTGGTTGGGTTGGTTGGTCTGGGTATCCCAGAGGTGTTCTCTGAAACATTCCGCAAGTAGGCGGCCTGTCTCCCCAATATAGAGGAGGCCACATCGGGTGCAGCGGATGCAGTAAATGATGTGTGTGGAGGTGCAGGTGAATTTATGGCAGATATGGAAGGATCCCTTGGGGCCTTGGAGGGAAGTAAGCGGGGGAGGTGTGGGCGCATGTTTTGCATTTCTTGCGGTTGCAGGGGAAGGTGCCGGGAGTGGAGGTTGCATTGGTGTGGGGTGTGGACCTCACGAGGGAGTCACGGAGGGAGTGGTCTTTTCGGAACGCTGATAAGGGAGGGGAGGGAAATATATCCCTGGTGGTGGGGTCCGTTTGGAGGCGGCGGAAATGACGACGGATGATACGATGTATATGGAGGTTGGTGGGGTGGTAGGTGCGGACCAGTGGGGTTCTGTCCTGGTGGCGATTGGAGGGGTGGGGTTCAAGGGCGGAGGAGCGGGAAGTGGAGGAGATGCGGTGGAGGGCATCACCGATCACGTCTGGGGGGAAATTGCGGTAAATTTGGAAATCCCTCCACACCCCCCACCAACCCAACCTCCACTCTCGGCACCTTCTCCTGCAACCGCAAGAAATGCAAAACTTGCGCCCACACTTCCCCCCCTTACCTCCTAAGGCCCCAAGGGATCCTTCCATATCTGCCACAAATTCACCTGCACCTCCACACTGCATCCGCTGCACCTGGTGTGGCCTCCTCTATATTGGGGAGACAGGCCGCCTACTTGCGAAACGTTCAGAGAACACCTCTGGGACACCCGGACCAACCAACCCAACCACCTCGTGGCTCAACACTTCAACTCCCCCTCCCACTCCACCAGGACATGCAGGTCCTTGGACTCCTCCATCGCCAGACCATAGCAACACGATGGCTGGAAGAAGAGCGCCTCATCTTCCGCCTAGGAACCCTCCAACCACAAGGGATGAACTCAGATTTCTCCAGTTTCCTCATTTCCCTTCCCCCCACTTTGTCTCAGTCAAATCCCTCGAACTCAGCACCGCCTTCCTAACCTGCAATCTTCCTGACCTCTCCGCCCCCACCCCCACTCCGGCCTCATACCCTCACCTTGACCACCTCCCACCTATCGCATTTCCAACACCCCTCCCCCAAGTCCTTCCTCCCTACCTTTTATCTTAGCCTGCTGGACACACTTTCCTCATTCCTGAAGAAGGGCTCATGCCCAAAATGTCGATTCTCCTGCTCCTTGGATGCTGCCTGACCTGCTGCGCTTTTCCAGCAACACATTATCAGCTCTGATCTACAGCATCTGCAGTCCTCACTTTCTCCTAGGAGAGGTTAATAGGGTAGTTAAGACTTGCATGATGCTTATCATTTTATCAATTGTGGCATAGATTACAAGTACAGGGAGGTTATGTTAGAGTGAAAAGAACTTTGGTTAGGTCACCGCTGGTGTATTGTGTATATTTCTGGCCACCACACTATAAAGAAGAATCAAAGAGTGTGGTGCTAGAAAAGCACAGCTGGTCAGGCAGCATCCGAGGAGCAGGAGAATCAACGTTTTGGGCATATGCTTTTCATCAGGAAATCGATAAAGACGAATGTGGTTTTACTAGTTCGGTTGCAAAGGAGATTCACCGGAATGTTGCCTGGAATGGAAAATTTCAGCTATGAAGAGAGGCTGGATAAACTCAGTTTGTTTTCTGTGGAACAAAGAAGGTTGAGGGAGGACCTGATAGAGATGCATAAGATTGAGGGGTATGAATAGGGTAAATATTAAGCAGCTGTTTTGTTTAGCTGAAGGATCAGTAACAAGGGGCGTAGTTTTTAAGTGAAAGGCAGGTGAATGGGAATTGAGGAGACCTTTTTCATTCAGATAATGCAGTGTCTAGGAGCATAGTTGAGGCAGGATACCTCACCTTCTTTAAAAGGTACTTGGATGAGTACTTGAAGTGTCAAAATATTCAAGGTTCTGGGTCTATTGCAGGAAATTTGGACTAGTGTAAGTAGTCGTCTAATCTGGCAGCGCAAATATGTTTGGATTGAAGGGCCTGTTCTGTACTGTATAATTTTATGGGTGTGGAGACATGTCTCTGAAATAAATTCCAGTAAGGACTGAGATGAGGCAGAACATCTTCACTAAGGTACTGAATCTTTTGAATTCTGTACCACTGTGGAAGTATTCAGTTGTTAAGTAAATTCAAAACCATGATTGAGAGATTTTGAGCCCTAAATAACATTAAATGATAAAGTAATTAGCAAAGATGATCAGCCATAATTTAGAATGGCAGAACAGACTCGAGGGTCTAAATGGCCGCCACCTTCTCCTATGTCCTTCATGTGCCTATAAATGTTGACCATTAGCAGGTCTAAAAATAATGCAAGACAGGAAACATGTAATTGTATAATTGCCACACTGGTTTTAGGACTAAAATTATACCAACAGGAATTTGCATTTTTGTGGTTGCCTTAATGTAATAACTCTCTTCGTCGCTTCACAGATGTATGATCAAACTAAATTTAACACTGAACCAGAGGGGTGTTAGGGTAGGCAATCGAAAGCATGGCCAAGAGGTAGATTTTTAGGAATAATTCAAAGGTGGGGGATGGGGGAATTGATTTTTCATAATTTAAGTGTGGAATTTCAGAGCTAAGGGCTGAAGGATCTGCAATCTGCAAGAGGCTAGAATTGAAGGAATATAGAGATTGAGGTTAGAGGGGCCTGTAGAGATTGAGAGATGTTGGACAACGTATGATTAACAAAGGCGATATCCCTCTCAGATTCACACTGTCACGAGCTTGTTTAGAAGTTTGCGTATGAATGTGGCAAGGATCATGCTGTCAGAGTGGGCTGTTAACGGAGCCCATGGTCACATGAAAAACCACTTCCTTGTACTATAAATTACTAACCTCTGGTTAATGTGGTTTTGAAATATTTGTGTCAGTAATTCACTTTGCTAGCACCGACTTGATTAGGGAAATAAGACTACAGCAAAATGTTCTTGTTGCAGATTCTGTCTTCTGTGAGAATACGGAGCCTCGATCTCTTGAAGATAAACAAAGGAGAGCAAAAAACACTTTTGATGAAATGATGAACTACATTCCAGGTAAGAGCAGCTTATGTTAAAACCAAGAAGTCAGTGACCAAGCTCTCTCGCTGAAAACTCAACAACCTTTCCACAGGATACTAATAGGATGGAAGAGTCTGCAGAAAACAAGAGCATTACACATTGGTTATGTTCAAACAAAAAATAATTTCTTGCAATTTATCTACACCAATCATTTGAAGCGTGGCAGGTGTTCTGCACTAATAGTGTAATAGACTCCTAGAGCTGTACAGCACGGAAACAGACCCTTTGGTCCAACTTGTCCAGGCTGACCAGATATCCTAACTTTAATGCGGAAAAGTGTGATGTGATTCACTTTGGAAGGAGCAACAGGAATACAGAGTACTGGGGAAATGGTAAGATTCTTGGTAGTGTAGATGAACAGCGAGATCTCGGTGTCCATGTACATAGATTGCTGAAAGTTGCCACCCAAGTTGATAGGGCTGTTAAGAAGACATAGTGTGTTAGCTATTGAATTTATTGTCACGTATACTGAGGGACAGTGAAAAGCATCGTCTTGCGAGCAATACAGGCAGATCACATAATTAAGTAGCACAGATAGTAAATAGTAGGTAAATAGTGGCAAAAACAAAAATACAGGTACAGGGGAATGTTAAGAGTTTGAGTCCATTCAGTATTCCATATTCACTATTCAGTATTTTATTAGTAGTGGGATTGGGTTTTGGAGCCATGAGATCATGCTGCAGCTGTACAAAACTCTGGTGCGGCTGCACTTGGAGTATTGCGTACAGTTCTGGTCACCGCATTATAGGAAGGATATGGAAGCTTTGGAAAGGGTTCAGAGGAGATTTACCAGGATGTTGCCTGGTATGGAGAGTAGGTCTTTCGAGGAAAGGCTGAGGGACTTGAGGCTGTTTTCGTTAGAGAGAAGGAGGGTTCAGAGGTGACTTCATTGAGACAAATAAGATAATCAGAGGGTTACATATGGTGGACAGTGAGAGTGTTTTTCCTTGGATGGTGATGGCTAGCAGGAGGGGACATAGCTTTAAATTGAGGGGTGATAGATGCCAGAAATAGTTTCTTTATTCAGAGAGTAGTAGGAATGTGGAACAGCCTGCCTGCAACAGTAATAAACTCGCCAACTTTAAGGGCATTTAAATAGTCATTGGATAGACATTTGGATGGGGGGGTCCAAGATGGCGGCGACCCAGCAAGTCTGAGTCTACAGTGCTTCTCCCAAGACTTGGGCAAAGTGGGTCACCCACCCCCACCACACTCATCAAATCATTTAAACTAGGTTTCACTTAATGTAATTAGTTGTTTAGTATTGAATTTAAACAATTTAATCACCAGTAAAAATGACTAAAGGGAAGGGAGCCCGCAGCTCTCAGCAAGCAGGAACCCCACGCCCACCCTCTCCATCTGCAGCAGAGGCGTCCGCAGCCGCCCTGGGGGACTTACCTACGGTGGCGAGCCGTGTGGAAATAATCTCCAAACTCGATGCGAAGATCAACGCTTTTATTGAAGAATCCTGAAGCCGATGGGACTCGCTCTCGGCTGCGCTGCAAAAGCACGACCGAGACATCAAGGAAATCGAGCGCCGAGTCGGAGGGGCGGAGTTAAAGGCCGCAACCTCCGAAACTATAGCACAATCGACCGTGGATCGGGTCCGGACTCTCGAACAGCGAGTCCGGACCTTAGAGAATCACATTGACGCCCTCGAGAATAGAGATCGTCGAAAAAATATTCGTTTGCTGGGCCTTCACGAACGGGAAGAGGAAGGCCAGCTTACAGTGTTCCTTGATCAGTGACCTCCACAGCTTTTAAATCTGGAGGCTGGGGTCAGGCCAGGTAAGGGTGGAATGGGCCAACCGGGTTGCAATACCTGGGCCTGGCTCAAACCAGTGTCCCCGCCCGGTCTTGTTCTGGCTGCAGAGCGACAAGGAGAGGCAGATGCTCTTAGAAGCCTCCAGAAATCTTGGAAAAAAATCCCCAAGCCATGATCTATGAAGGATCCAAGATCATGTTACTCCAGGACTTTTCCCTAGCTCTGGTCTAAAAGAGGAAGGCATTTGATGAGGCGGAGAAGTGTTCAAGGAACTTAAATATTCAGTACTCTTTGCGCTACCCAGTGACACTACGCTTTAACCATGAAGGGTCCGTGTATAACTTCGGATCGCCGGAAAAGGCCAAGGAATTTTTGGACTCTCTTAGATAAATTGTAAGAGATAATTGATGTTGGTTTGCTTTCCCCCACTCCGGTTTACGTCCACCCCCCTCCCCTTTTTTTTACCTTACTGTTTAATACTATCTTGTGGGGTGGGGAGAGGGATTTATTCATTTGTTCTCTACTTAACGATTTTCTCCCCCCCCCCCCCACCCCTTCTTTTTTTTAATTCTATTTGGCCGGGGGGTCTAGTTAATGTTGGTGGAGGGAGGTGGTTACCTTATTCTATTTTACCTCTGTCTCTAGGAGCTGGGCTGTTTTCCCTTGTTATTTTGTATTATTTAATTATTACTTGTTGAGGTTGTAATTTTATGTGATATATGTTTATACATGGTATTAACATTACCAAATATATCCAGGCGTTGGTGTGGGTGGGGGTAGGGTGCTCACTGTTAACTCTAACTCTGTAGTATATTTGAATTTTTTTCATCCTATTGAGGAGCACCTGGGTCAAGGGTGGGGCACAGGTTGGGCGAGGATATAATGGACTTTTGGAAAGGAAGTGATACCTCCTGGGAACAAAGGGAAAATCTCCATTTAAATACTTTTTTTTAATTTAGAAATAGTTTTTTATTATACTGCTGTGAGTGTATTAGAGAGCCTTTATTTTTGTGAATTTTATATGCTCTAGCTCGGATATTCTGGATAGGGTTTCCCCTCCCGAGGGGTCTCTGATTTGCCCGCACGATCGTGGTTGATCAGTCGGTTAAGTGGTGCACCAGGAATGTCAAGGGGAGTAATTCACCAGTCAAAAGGAAGAAAATATTATCAAACCTCAAGAAAGAAAGGGTTGATATAGCACTCCTATAGGAGGCACACTTATTGGATAAAAAACACTTGAAATTATGACAGGGTGGATTTGATCAGGCCTTTTTTTTCTTCTTTTAGCTCAAAAAGCAGGGGAGTTGTTATTCTTATTCGGAAGAATTTCCCTTTCAAAATCCTAAATCAGATAAAAGATGAATCTGGACGATATATTCTGATTAAAGCCCTTATAAATGGAGAGGAATATGGGATTTTAAATTTGTATTGCCCCCCGGCACATCCTTTTAAATTTATAATGGAAGCCTTCTCAAAATTGATGGCTCTCGGTGCTCATCATACAATTATAGGGGGAGACTTTAATTGTATTATGGATCCGGAAATAGATAGGATTCCCAAGAGTACTGCGGGAGTATCTCCCAGATCGAGACAATTGTTGGATTTGAACAAAAAATTAGGACCAGTAGATGTATGGAGATGCCTTCATCCACAGGGCAGAGATTTTTCTTTTTACTCCAATCCACATAAATGCCATACCAGAATCGATATGTTTTTTTGCCCCCTCAATTTTTTAAAATTCCATATCATCCTGTAAAATAGGCAGTATAGGAATTTCCGATCACGCTGCTGTATATATGGAAATCAAGGCGAGGAACGATGAGACATCCCCCTGGCATTTGCGTATGGACCCCTTCCTGATGAAAGATAGTAAATTTGTAAAGTACTTCTCTCAAGAATTTAAAACTTTTTTAGAAATTAATTTAGGTACGGCTAGCAACCCATCAATGATGTGGGAGACCATCAAAGCTTACGCGCGAGGTTTGATCATCTCATACTCAGCGACCCAGAAAAAATTAAAGGGAGAACAACAGCGTCTGCTTGAAGCACGCTTAAAAGCGGCTGAAACAGCATACGCTGACAGACCTTCTATTATCAAATTGCAAAGGATTGCGGTCCTTAGGACAGCTCTAAACACCACCCTTACCCAAGCGGCTAAGAGGGAAATATTATTTGCAAAACAAAGGTTATATGAATTTGGCGATAAACCTGGTAGATACTTAGCTTTTCTTGCAAAGAAAAAGAAGACCCCTCTAGGAGGACCCCTCTAGGACTAGGAGGATGCAATCATTTTTTAAAAACCTGACCTTTCCGGGCCTAACTCCAGAACAGGTATCGGTCTTGAATGTTCCCCTAACAATCCAAGAAATACTTGACACAATCAGGCAACTTCAGAGCGGTAAAGCACCTGGCCCAGATGGCTTTCAAGCTGAATTCTATAAAGAATTTACAGGAATATTGGCTGGTCCACTTATGGACATGTATAACTACTCATACAGTCAGGGCTGTCTCCCGCCTTCGCTGAAAGAGGCAAATATCTCTCTTATCCTTAAAAAAGGAAAGAACCCATAAGATTGCGCGTTATACAGACCAATATCCTTGCTAAATGTAGATTTTAAAATCCTCTCTAAAACGTTAGCATCGAGGCTAGAAAGGGTATTGCCACATATCATAAAGGAGGATCAGATGGGGTTTATTAAGGGCCATAGGTCATTCAACAATGTTAGAAGGGTTTTGAATGTGATTCAAGCCTGCCATCAGGGAAAGGTACCAGGAGTAATAGTCTCATTAGACGCGGGAAAGGCATTCGACAGGGTTGAATGGTCATATTTGTTTTACACATTGGAAAGGTTTGGGGTTGGAAAGGTGTTTACCAAATGGGTCTCAACACTGTATAGTAATCCCAAAGCAGTTGTGATTCCCAATGGATTAGGCTCGGATAGCTTCAGTGTGGATAGGGGCTGCCGTCAGGGATATCCACTCTCGCCATTGCTATTTACGCTAATAATTGAGCCGCTAGCAAAAGCTATACGGGCTGATCCTAATAAAATGGCCCCGAGGATTGTGGGCGGCACAGTGGCACAGTGGTTAGCACTGCTGCCTCACAGCGCCGGAGACCCGGGTTCAGTTCCCGCCTCAGGCGACTGACTGTGTGGAGTTTGCACGTTCTCCCCGTGTTTGCGTGGGTTTCCTCCGGGTGCTCCGGTTTCCTCCCACAATCCAAAAGATGTGCAGGTCAGGTGAATTGGTCATGCTAAATTGCCCGTAGTGTTAGGTAAGGGGTAAATGTAGGGGTATGGGTGGGTTGCGCTTCGGCGCTTCGGCGGGGCGGTGTGGACTTGTTAGGCCGAAGGGCCTGTTTCCACACTGTAAGTAATTGGTATGGGTAAACGTAAAGTTATCCTTTATGCAGATAATCTTCTATTTCTCAATAATCCTTTGATCCAAGTTATTAATACATTTAGTGTATTTTCAGGCTAGAAAATTAATTTCTCAAAATCGGAAGCTATGCCAATGGGTGGCCTTGCTAGTATATCCCACTTATTGGACGGATCCCACTTTCCCTTTCGGTGGTCCCTGGAGGGTTTTTTATATTTAGGTATTTTTATTACCCCAGTATTTGTTCAGTTATACAAGGCTAACTTTGTGCATTTACTGGAAAGAATAAGGCCAGGACCTAATGCGATGGGGAGATCTTCCAATTTCCTGGCTGGATAGAATAGCACTAATTAAAATGAATGTCCTGCCCCGTCTCCTATACCCTATGAGAATGCTTCCGGTGATGCTGCCGAGGCTGGCACTACGTAAATTATATGGCTGGTTGGGTTCCTTTATCTGGAATCCTAGACGGCCCCTTATTAAGCTGAAGAAGCTACAGCTTCCACATGCAAGGGGAGGATTGGACTTCCCACCTTTAGGAAATATCAGTTAAGTTCCCTATTAAGTTACATAGCTGATTGGCTCTTGTCTGACCCACAATCAATCTGGCTGGACATCGAGGCTTCTCAACTAAAATGCCCACTTATGAACCTTTTATTTTCAGACAAGAGGAAAATCATTACGGATCACTGTAAAAGCCCTATAATACTAAACACAATTAGAGCTTGGAATATAATGCGGCAAAATGAGGGTAATTCACATAAAACATCCCCCTATGCTCCAATAGTGGGAGCATGGGGATTTCAACTGGTGTTTACAGATGCCACTTTCAAACTCTGGATATCCAGGAGTATCTCTTGTTTAGGGGATCTATTTAAAGAAGGGGTCCTGATGTCTTTTGAACAGCTGCGTCAGAAATTCGGATTACCTAATGGAGACCTCTTTCAATACTTCCAAATTCGAGATTACATAAAGAAGAAGAATACGTTATTAGATAGTCTTTATAAATCAGATAGAGAATGTAGAGTGCTATGGCCAATGGGGGTATCCTCCATCAGTACTATTTATCATTTACTACATGATGAAGTATCGGGAGATATGGACAATCTGCTTAAAACATGGGATCAGGATTTGGGACTAGAAATCTCTATAGAAACGTGGAATGACATTTGGGAAAATGCCAGAAGAATCACCATCTGCAACAGAACTCAGGTTATTCAGCTGAAGATACTTCATAGGGCCCATATAGCACCGGATTGATTGGCAAAATTTAAGGCTGGAGCATCTCCAATGTGTCCCAAATGTAAAATAGAGGTGGGCACTGTTGTACATTGCCTTATGGACCTGTCATAAGATCCGTAGATATTGAAATAAAGTAGCAAGTGCTCTGACAGAAATCTTAGGAACGGAAATTAGAGTGGACCCTGTATCTCTCCTTTTGGGCTTCTCAAACTTACCCTCCCTGGATATGGACGGGAAGAGATTATTTTCTATTCTTTCTGTGCAAGGAAAAATATTTTGGTAAATTA
Organism: Chiloscyllium plagiosum; assembly: GCF_037043375.1. Taxonomy (NCBI): domain Eukaryota; kingdom Metazoa; phylum Chordata; class Chondrichthyes; order Orectolobiformes; family Hemiscylliidae; genus Chiloscyllium; species Chiloscyllium plagiosum. Next base: position 81,028,583 of record NW_028270148.1, read on the forward strand.
GGTGGCTGAGGGCCCCATTGGACTTTCAAATTGGCACAGATTAATTATGGAATGTATTCCCCTTGACTTCCTTACAAATATGGTGCACCAAAAATCCGAATTATTCCATAAAATATGGCAGCCCTTCTTGAATTATATAAATGCAGATATTTTGGCCATCCTAACAAGGGCTTTTATTTAATTGAGATGGCGAACCTGGCTGGTCCGGGGCCCCTTGGGAGAGGAATCCCGCACGAATACGGGTTTTATTACATTTGATGTTAATACATTCCGAGCAGGTATCTCACTACCAAATTTCTGTGTTATCCGTCGTTTGTTTTTCTCTTATTTGAATAATGTAAGAGACTTAATTATACACTCTGGTTAGTTGTAGGTTAGATTAGTAGTTAGTTGAGTTTTCTTTTCTCTCAGTATTTTTCTTTTGTTAAATTTTGGTTATTATTTATTTAAGATTTAATTGTATATCAATGTTTATACTTGGATTTTTTTTATTTTGTAAACTTGTAAAAATGTAAAATTTTCAATAAAAATATCTATTAAAATAACGACACTTGGATGAAAATGGAATAGAATAGGTTAGATGGGCTTCAGATTGGTTTCACAGGTCAGTGCAACATCAAGGGCCAAAGGGCCTGTACTATGCTGTAATGTTCTATGTTCTATTAATCTAGTCCCATTTACCAGCATTTGGCCCACATCCCTGTATACTCTTCTATACATACAATCATCCAGATGCCTTTTAAATGTTCCTCTGGCAGGTCATTCCTACATGAAAATATTGCCCCTTAGGCTCCTGTTTAAACCTGTGCCCTCTCTCCTTAAACCTATGCCCTCCAGTTTTAGACAACCCCACCTTCTCCCTATCCATGTCCCTAGTGATTTTATAAATCCCTGTAAGGTCACCCTTTGGCCTCTGATACTCCAGGAAAAACAGCCCAGCCTATTCAGCCTCCTCTATAGCTCAAACCCTTCAATCCTGGCAACATGCTTTTAAATATTTTGTGAGCCCTTTCATTTTCAACAACATTCTTCCCATAGCAAAGAGACCAGAATTACACGCAATATTCCAAGAGTGGCTTAACCAATATCCTGTACAGCTGCAACATTACCTCCCAACTCCTATGCTCAGTACACTGACCAAAAAAGGTAAACATACCAAACACCACCTTTACTATCCTCCACTTGTGACTCCACTTTCAAGAAACTGTGAACCTGCACTCCAAATTCTTAGTTCAGCGACACTCTCCATTAAGTGTATAAGTCTTACCCTGATTTGCCTTTCCAAATTGCAGCACGTCACATTTATCTAAATTAAACTCTATCTGTCATTCCTTGGCCCATTGACCCATCTGATCAAGATCCCGTTGTACTCTGAGGTAACCTTCTTTGTTGTCCGCTACACCTCCAATTTTGGTGTCATCTGCAAAATTACTAACTATACCTCCTACGTCCATGTCCAAATCATTTATGTAAATGACAAAAAGCTGTGGATTCAGCACCGATCCTTGTGGCACACCACTGGTCACAGGTCTCCAGTCTGAAAAGCAACCCTTCACCCTCTCTTCTACCTTAAAGCCAGTTCTGTATTCAAATGGCTAGTTTTCCTTGTATTCCATGCAATCTAATATCACTAACCCAACTAATACGCAGAACCTGGTCGAATGTTGCACTGAAGTCCGTATAGATCACATACACCACTCTGCCGTCTTCAATTGTCTTCATTACCTCTTCAAAAAAACTCAGTCAAGTTAACGAGACATGATTTCCCACACCCAAAGCAATGTTTCCAAATGCATGTAAATCCCATTCTTCAGGATTCCCTCCAACAACTTGCCCACCACTGATGTCAGGCTCACTGGTCTACAATTCTCTCGCTTTTCCTTATTTAAATAGTGGCACCATGTTAGTCAACTCCAGTCTTCCGCCACCTCGCCTGGGCTATTGATGATACAGATATCTCAACAAGGGGCGTAACAATTACTTTCCTAACATTCCACAGAGGTCGAGGGTGCACCTGATCAGTCCCAGGGATTTATCCATCTCTATGCATTTTAAGGTATCACGTTTTAAGACATCACTCATATCTATATTCATTTGCTTAAAATGCCACCACCACCACCACCTTTGTAATTGGATGTTTTTCAAGATGTCACTATTTATTTCCCCATGTTCTGTATCTTCCATATCCTTCTCCACAATAAACATTAATGCAAAATACTCGTTTAGTATCTTCTGTCATCTCCAGCAGTTCCAAACATAGGCACCCTTGCTGATCTTTAAGGGGACTTGTTCCCTCCCTAGGTACTCTTTTGTCCTTAAAGCTTTTGTAGAATCCCTTTGGATTCTCCTTAACCTTATTTGCCAAAGCTATCATATGTCCCCTTTTTGCACTCCTGATTTCCTTGTGAAGTCTGCTCCTACTACCTTTATACTCTTCTAGGGATTCACTAGATCCTTGCTGTCTATACCTGACATGTGCTTCCTCCTTCTTCTTGACCAAACCTCAATTTTTCTAATCATCCAGCATTCCCTGCACCTAACAGTCTTGCCCTTCGCCCTAACATGTACATACTGTCTCTCAACTCTTGGTATCTCATTTTCGAAGGCTACCCATTTTCAAATCATCTCTTTGCCAGCAAACATCCGCCCCCAGTCAACTTTTGAAAATTCTTGCCTAATACTGTCAAAATTGGCTTTTCTCCAAAGTTTAGAGCTTTAACTTTTAGATCTGGTCTATCCTTTTCCATCACTATTTTAAAACTAATACAATTATAGTCACTCAAAAATGCTCCCCCATTGACACCTCAGTCATCTGCTCTGTCTTACTTCCCAAGAGAGGGTCAAGTTTTGCACATCCACATGGTACATCCACATACTGAATCAGAAAATGTTCTTGCTGTCCCTGCTGAACGTTGAAAATGGTGGTTGAATTGGCAGTCTCGCACACTAATTTGCCCGAGACTGTGTCAAGTTTCTAGAGTGCCCCATTTGGTCAGATGGAGAGTGTTCCATCATTCTCCTGACTTTTGCCTCTTAAGTGGACAAGACTTGAGACTAGTGGTGGTCAGTGGCTGAGTGTTTAGTATTGAGTTTCCTGTCTGTGACCTGCTTTCATATTTGCTATGTTTAAATGGCTAATCCAGTTCAGTTTATTTTTAATGATAACAGCCCCCCAAACCCCATCTCCTTATTTCTTGTCTTAAGTCTTACATTACATTTTAAAGCATGGTTCCTAGTTTTAGGTCAGCTTGTTTATTCAGTTATTTAAGATTTTATGCAGTCTTTCCATTACCTAAACCCCGTCAGTCTCCTATGCTGTAAAGAAAAAGTCCTAGCTTGTCCAACCTCTCCCTATAACTCAAACCCTTGTGTCCTGGCAATATTCTTCTAAGCTTCTTCTTTCCAGTTCAATAACCTCCTTCCTATAACAAGGTGACTAAAACAATACTCCGAGTGGGGCCTCACCAAGGTCCTGTATAACTACAATATAATTTCCCAACTTCTATACTTAATGCCCTGACTGATGAAGGCCAGTGTGCCAAAAGCCGCCTTCACAGCTCTGTCCACCTATGACTTTATTTTCAGCAAAGTGTGCACCTGAACTCCAAGGTCCCTCTGTCCCACTACACTCCTTAAGGCCCTATCATTTGCCATGAAACTCCTACCTTGATTTGACTTTCCAAAGTGCAAGACATCACTCATATCTATATTAAACTTCATTTGCCATTTCTTGGCCCACTTCCACAGCTGATCAAGGTCCTGCTGCAATTTCTGATAACCTTCCTCACCGTCCATAATACCGCCTATTTTAGTCTCATCTGCAACCTTACTAATCATACCTTGTACATTCTCATCCAAATCGTTGATACAAATAACAAACAGCAATGGGCCCAGCACAGACCCCTGAGGCACTCCACTAGTCACAGGCCTTAGTCCGACAACCATCCTTCCACTATTACGCTCTGCGTCCTACCATCGAGCCAACTGTATGTCCAATATGCCAGGTCCCCCTGGATTCCATGCAATCTAAACTTCCAGAGCAGCCTACCATGTGGAATCTTATCAAGAGCCTTACTGAAATCCATATAACCGATGTCTACCACCCTGACCTCATCAACCTTCCTTGTTACTTCATCAAAGAACTCTTAACAAATTTGAGAGGCATGATCTCCAACCCACAAAGCAATGGTGACTACTAATCAAACCCTGTCTTTCGAAATGCATGTATATCTTATCTCAGAATCTTCTCAATTAACTTACCTACCACAGATATTAAACTTACTGGTTGTTCCCAGGTTTCTCTTTGTAGCCCTTCTTGAATAAGAGCACAACATTCGCTACCCTCCAGTCTTCCAGGACCTCCCCTGTGGCTAACGAGTGATGCAAAAATATCAGCCAGGGCCCCTACAATTTCTTCTCTAGCCTGTTGCAGGGTTCTTGGATATATCTGGTCAGGATGGTCTAGGAGATCATGTACTGACATGGATTTATGATTGGCTAACAGGCAGAAAACACAGTTGGAATGAATGTGCCATTGTCATTTTTGCCATGCTGTGACAAGTGGGTTGTATAAGGATCAGGGCTTGACTCTCAGCTCTTTAGAATGTGTTGGACATGGGGTCCAAATGTAATATTTTCAAATTTGCAAAGCAAAGCGAGAATGTGTTGTGAGAGAGTTGTAGATGATTCTAAGATGAATAGAACAGGTATAGTCATTGGGAGGAAAACATAACAAATAGAATATAATGTGAAAAAATGTGATCTTACTCACTTTGGTAGAAAGAACAGTGATAAGAGCATTTCTTAAATGGTGAGAAGTTAATAAGTGTAAATGTGCAACAGGACTTTGGTGTCTTTGTCAATAAGTCACTGAAGATGAACATATACGTGCAGCAAACTATTGGAAAACTATTGGAATGTCAGCCCTTTTGCAAGAGGATTTGAGTATGGAGTAGTAAAGTTTTGCTTCAATTGTGCAGGAATTTGTTTAGACCACACCTGGAGTACAGTGTCCAGTTTTGGTTTCCTTATCTCAGGAAAAAATATTATTACCATGAAAGGAATGCAATAAAGGTTCACCAGACTTGATCATGGGATGGCACAGTTTAAATTAGATTAGATTAGATTAGATTACTTAGTGTGGAAACAGGCCCTTCAGCCCAACAAGTCCACACCGACCCGCCGAAGCGCAACCCACCCATACCACTACATTTACCCCTTACCTAACACTATGGGCAATTTAGCATGGCCAATTCACCTGACCTGCACATCTTTGGACTGTGGGAGGAAACCGGAGCACCCGGAGGAAACCCACGCAGACATGGGGAGAACGTGCAAAGTCCACACTGTCAGTTGCCTATGGCGGGAATTGAACCCGGCTCTCTGGCCACCGTGCCGCCCACTAAAAATGAGAAGGATTTAGGGCTGGGATGAGTAGAATTTATTTTTATTCTGGGGATGGTAAATCTTTGGAATTATGCATCCCAGAGGACTGAGAAGCTCAGTGCTTGATAGATTTTGATTATCAATGGCGCAAATGGTTGTAGGGGTAGTGTTGTTGAAAGGCATTGAAGTGTTTTATCACATGATCATATTAAATAGCGAGTGGGCTCAAATGACTGGTCTTTCCCCCATGTTCATCTTTTTCCCCACATTCTTTTAATTTTTAGTCGGTTATTTGAAAGGCATTTTATTTGACTAATCCATTGTCATGGGGGAGGAGGGGAGGGGGGCAGAACTGATGTTTAAGCCAATCTTGTTTCTTACTGCTTATAAGTATTTTCATTTTGACTATTTGATAACAAAGTTTTTGTACACTGGAACCATATAAGCACAAGATTATTTTTGTGTATTAGTTTCTGCCTATGTTTCACGTTTTGGGATGATTTGATTTAGATTTAGATTACTTAGATTACTTAGTGTGGAAACAGGCCCTTCGGCCCAACAAGTCCACACCGCCCCGCCGAAGCGCAACCCACCCATACCCCTACATTTACCCCTTACCTAACACTACGGGCAATTTAGCATGGCCAATTCACCTGACCTGCACATCTTTGGACTGTGGGAGGAAACCGGAGCACCCGGAGGAAACCCACGCAGACACTGGGAGAACATGCAAACTCCACACAGTCAGTCGCCTATGGCGGGAATTGAACCCGGGTCTCCGGCGCTGTGAGGCAGCTGTGCTAACCACTGGGCCACCGTTTTTCTTCAAACTATTGTGTCTCTAAAGAAAGCACTTTGCATCTAAAAAAACTAAAACAATATCTCTGGAAAGAAATGCACTTGCATAAGTTGCATAATTTGGAGAAGCCGGTGTTGGACTGGGGTGTACAAAGTTAAAAATCACACAACATCAGGTTATAGTCCAACAGGTTTATTTGGAAGCAATAGCTTTTGGAGTGCTACTCCTTCATCAGGTGGTTGTGGAGGACACAATTGTATGACACAGAATTTACCCTCTGTCTGACAACTGTGTCCTCCACAACCACCTGATGAAGGAGCAGCACTCCAAAAGCTAGTGCTTCCAATTAAACCTGTTGGACTGTAACCTGGTGTTGCATAAGTTGCCAGCGTTCAATTAATTCTGAGTTTACAAACAATTTCACGAACCAGTATTTTGAACTTTAAATCTTAGGGCGGTTCGTTGGCTCAGTGGTTAGCATTGCTGCCTCTGACAGTGCCAGGGAGCCGGGCTCAATTCCAGCATCGGGCGATTGTCTGTGTGGAGTTTGCACATTCTCCCCGTATTTGTGTGGATTTCCTCTGGGTGCTCCTGTTTCCTCCCACAACCCAAAGATGTGCTGGTCAGGTCAATTGGCCATGCTAAGTTGCCCATAGTGTTAGGTGCATTAGTCACAGGTAAATGTAGGGTAGGGAAGTGGGTCTGAGTGGATTACTCTTTGGAGAGTCAGTGTGGACTTGATGGGCCGAAGGGCGTCTTTCCATACTGAAGGGAATCTAATCTAAACTTTGCTGGCATATCACCGACTTAAATACTTTGCTTGAATACCTCAGAGACGTGAGCAGAAAATCTCCACTCATGATCCAGTGCAGCACCTAAGGTACTATGCGATCAGAGATGATAACATTTCATTTCAAATGTAAACTGAGGCCCATCTGCCCTTTCAGTTGGACACAAAGGAACTTCATGGTGCTATTTCAAAGAGGAGGGCAGGATTCTTCCTTATCACCAGGGCAATATTTATCCCTGAACTAGCATCTCCATTCAGACCTGGAGGTTACATATTCATGTTTTAAATGATTGTTTTGTGCTGGTGTTCACTAGTGAGAGCGACAAGGGAGAAGGTCTATGATATTTTTTAAAATAATATAGACAGAGAGCAGGTTCTGAGTGGTCTGGCAGGCTTAAAAATAGATAAATCTCCAGGGCTGGATGATCCTAGGTTGTTGAGGAGTCAAAGGAGGAATGGCAGGGACATTTGCAAAAATTTTCAATTCCTCTCTGACCACAGGGCAAGTGCCGGAGGACTGGATGTCAGACATATTCAAAAAGGGAGCAAGGTATAAACTACGCAGCTACAGGTCAACCAGTCTAACCTTGGTGGTGGGGAACCTATTAGAAACAGTTCTGAAGGACTGAATTAAGCAAGAGCAGTGAGCATTATTTTGTCTGACCAACTTGATTGAATTGAGATGATCATACGTGTAGTTGAGGCAATGCATTTGATGTAGTCTGCTTGGACCTCATGGCTGGCATGTTTCACAAGCCTATTCTCCTGCCTTCTCCCTGCAACTCTTGATCCCTTTACTAATTAAGAACCTATCTATCTCTGCCTTAAATAAACTCAATGACTTGGCCTCCTGCAGCAGTGAGCTCCACAGATTCACCAACAGCTAAATAAATCAGTGCATTGAGTTTAGAGGTCATGTTGCATCCCTGCAAGATATTGGTTAGGTCATTTTTGAAATACTGTGTTCAATTCCGGTCTCCCTGCTACACGGAAGATGTTGTGAAACTTGGAAGGGTTCAGGAACGAGTTACAAAGATGTTGCCAGGGTTGGAGGGTTTGAGCTATAGGGACAGGCTGAATAGGTGGAGGCTGTTTCCCCTGGAGCGGTGGAGGTGTGACTTTAAGAAGGTTTATAAAATCATGAGGGGCATGGGTAGGGTAAATAGCAAAAGTCTTTCCCCAGGATTTTGGGAGTTAGAAACCAGAGAGCACAGGTTTAAGGTGAGAGGGGAAAGATTTAAAAGGAACCTAAGAGGGTTCTTTTTTTACACACAAAGTGGTGCGTGTATGGGATGAGCTGTCTGAGGAAGTGGTGGGGGCTGGCATAGTTACAACATTTAAAAAGCATCTGGATGTATATATGAATAAGAAGGGTTTAGAGGGATATGGGCCAAATGCTGACATATGCGACTAGATTAATTTAGAACATCTGGTGGCAGGTTTAGTTGGACCATAGGTCCTGTTTCCATGTTGTATAGTTCTATGACTGTATGACTCATGATCTAAGTTCTAAAGGGTTTTCCCTTCACTCTGAGGCTGTGTCCCCAGGCCCTAGCGCCTCCTTCTGGTGGAAATATCTTCTCCATGTCCCCTTTATCCAGGCCTCTGCATATCTTGTAAGTTTCAAAGAATTCCTCCCTGCATCTTTCTAAACTAGGAGTACAGAACAAGAATCCTCAACCATTCATCATACGACATGCCCTTCATCCCCAGGATCATCTTGTAAATATTCTCTGGATCTTCTCCAATGACAGCACAACATTCCTGTTCATAATATTCCAACCAGAGCCTGATAAAGATCAGCGGTACATCTTTGCTCTTGTCTTCTAGTCCTTGTGCAATTTTGGCATTAATTTCAATTGCCTTCCTAACTACCAACCAAGTTTGCATGTTAACCTTAAGAGGTTCATGAACTCTGATTCCTATGTCCCTTTGTGCTTCAGATTTCTGAAGACTTTCCCTATTTAGAAAATACTCTATGCCTCTCCTCTTTTTGCCAAAATACGTAACCTCACACTTTCCCACATTGTATTCGATCTGCCACTTATTTACCCACTCTCCTCTCCATTATCTGTTGCTTCGCCTGTCTTTGTGTCATCTGCAAACTTTATCAATAATGTCCGCTGTTCCTTCATCCAGATTGTTAACGTATAACATGAGTAGTTGTGGCCCCAATGCTGATCCCTGCAGAACTCCACTATCACCAGTTGCCATCCTGTAAAAGACCCCTCTATCTCTCTCTTCTATTTTCTGCCTTCTGCTAGTCAGACAATCCTCTATCTGTGCCACTACATTGCCCCTAGCACCATAAGCTCTTATTTAGCATCCCCCTGCAGCACTGTGTCAAAGGTCTTTTGGAAATCCAAATTAATCAGATCCACTGACTCTCCTTTGTTTAAATTGCTTGTCGTCACCACAAAGAATTCTAACAGATTTGTCGGGCATGATGTCCCCTTGACATAGCCATGCTGACTCTGCCCTATTTTACTGTGCACTTATGAGTACATCACAATTTTACTTTTAAGAATGAACACTAAACTTTTAGCAACAACTGAGGTCAGGCTAACAGGCCAATAGCTTCCTATCTTCTGCCTGCCTGCCTTTTTAACAGGGATATTACATTAGCCACTTTTCAGTGCTATGGGACCACTCCTGACTCCAGTGATTTCTGAAAGATCACCATCAACGTCTTTGCAATTTCCTCAGCTATATCCTTCAGAATTCTGGGTGTAGTCCATCCCGTCTGATTATTTATCTGCCTTCAGACTTTTCAGCTTCCGCAGCATCATCTCCTGAGTGGTGGCCTCTACGGTAGCCTCTGCCCCCTGACTCTTTTGAAGTTCTGGTATGTTGCTGGTATCTTCCACTGTGAAAACTGATGCAAAGTACCTATTCAGTTCCTCCACCGTTTCATTTTTCCACATTGGGCCGCTGGAAAATGAAGCTGAAGTAGTAGCAATGTCCACTCCTGCCTCTCTCATCTTTTTGATTTCTTTAAAAGTAACTTGAATTTTTTTTATATTCCTTACTCTCATCTTCTCCCCGCTTATTGCATTTTTAGTTACCTTCTGGTTTTAAAAGGCTTCCCGCTAATCTTCAGCACATTGTATGCTTTTTCTTTTGCTTTTATGCTGTTCCTGACCTTTCCTTCAGCCATGCTCATCTCAGTACTTTTCTTGAAGTAAATCCAGGAGGCATGGGTTCACTGTTGGTTTATCTTTACTGTAGTAATTTTCTGTTTTTATATTCCATTCAAGGTAAGCTAACAGGACCTTGGTACAAAATAAACTCAAAATAACTGCAGATGTTGTAAATCAGAGACAAACTAAAGTCACTGGAAACTCACCTGGGGTTGTCTTGCAGTGGCTAATATGAGCCTTCCTCAAAGTGCCTATCTGCTGCATTATGCCTCCCACTGGCGTGGCTGGCTTGAGCAGCACAGCCAGCCTTCTCAATACAGTTCATTAAGAATGCTGAGCATGAATCCAATTCAAATAACTCAAATTAGAAAACAAGATTATTTAAACAACCTAACCTCAGTAATATAACAAATCAAGTGCTGACAACATATATTTATATTGAAACTGAGATTTCATTATAGTCCCATGAGGACTGAGTAGTTTTGTGCTATTAAATGTATCAAATCTATCTGAAGATTGCAAGTTTTATTTTGAAAACTGCTTCCAGCAATGATGCCTCTTTCCTTGCTGCGCAGATGTTTTTGTGAAATGCATTGGAGAGGAAGCAAAGTACGAGGGAGTCAGATTACTATTTGAAGGGCTTCAGCAGCCAGTGCTCAACAAACAGGTATGTGCACGGGTTTAGGGTAATGTCACAAGTTGCTTCATATGTAGATTGCCAAACAATATAAGGATTGCAGTAGTGCTGAATGTGTGGAATATTTTTAGTTTATGCATTTTTAAGAACAGAATTATGCGAGATTATTAATGCAATTTTTGTCATTTCGAAATCTGGAACAGAATTTTCCTCTCACCAGAGATGACGAGAACTGACAAGAAAGGGAAATAACTGGGTGAGTTGGCCCTGGAAAGGTGCTTTCCCCATCCTCACCAACTCAGCAAAATTATGCTGAGTGAGAATATCCATGGATGCTATCTCAACTTATCATCAATCAAAGCTCTTAAGTAGTGAATTAATTGCCACTTAAGGGTTTTGATTCAACTCCCCAATTACCTGCCTCCCAAGCAGCCAACAAAGATATTTGGCTGCCAACCTGCCAAAATTATTGGGAGAGGGGAAGGGTCCTTTAATTGCCTGAATATGGGAGCATTTGGAGACATAGTCTAGGACAAAAGACTGGTCTCTGAAAGCTACCCCCTGCCCTTGACTCCCATGATGCCCCTCTCCCCATGACTTCCATCCCATGTGAAAAGTGGAAAAGATCTTTATCATCTTGCCACTGAATTCCCTGTGTCATGGCCTCTGAGAAGGTAAAATACTTGCTCTTGCTTGTTTCACAACTCTTAATCAGAATGGGTGATCTGAAGAGTTCTTTAATGGTGAGTAAGCACGACTTGTCATGTAAGGTTTCCTTCTTCTGTTCTGCGTGGCCAATGATTGAGAAGTGCTGAATGGAATAATGTGCCCTTTAATATGGTGCTTGTATAGCTTAACTGGAAAGCATGTGCTTATAATCATGCCTCAGTATTCACAAGCCATCACAAAATGTGTCAATATGTAAAATCCCAATGAGCCCACCAAAACAACCAATTTTCCTGACTGACTGCTACTCAGATCAAAAGAAATTCATACCAGGTTTTGTCAAAAACAAAAAAAACTTAATGTAACACACTCAACTTTAACAAGTGAAGTGAATAGAGAGGATTTCTAATTTGTAGAACTTAATCTACACCCATTCAAGACCCGAAACACACAGACATTCAATCATGATTAAGGCAAAGGATAAATGGTTCAATATGCATACTGTGGGTGGTAAAATAGTGCATATTAGATTAGTTACAGTGTGGAAACAGGCCCTTCGGCCCAACAAGTCCACACCGCCCTGCCGAAGCGCAACCCACCCATACCCCTACATTTACCCCTTACCTAACACTACGGGCAATTTAGCATGGCCAATTCACCTGACCTGCACATCTTTGGACTGTGGGAGGAAACCGGAGCACCCGGAGGAAACCCACGCAGACACGGGGAGAACGTGCAAATGCGACACAGTCAGTCGCCTGAGGCGGGAATTGAACCCGGCTCTCTGGCGCTGTGAGGCAGCAGTGCTAACCACTGTGCCACCGTGTCGCCCACTATGGGATAAACAAAATTGCAAACATTAAGTCCAAGTTATAAGGTGGAAACTGCTTAGTTATTTTGACTTTAGTATTGATGACTTGCTATTTTCTTCAGGGTGATGATTGTTCTTCAGTTCAGGAGCTGATTAGGTGAACTTGGGTCTTGTATGAGTTCTTTGAAGAATTTTTGTTTTGTCTGTCTTCTCTGCGCACAGAGGAAATGAGGGATGAATTCTTTCTGTCTGCAGACTCTGAATGTTTCTTCTTTGCTGCTATTGGCAGTTATGCTTTTTAAATGTTCAACCAATTAGTAGGCTGTTATGAGGCAGAATCCCTTCTACTTGGTCTTCAATTCTCCCTTTTATTCATTCTAAAAGTAACATTGTATTGCACAGCTTGACAATATGCAACCCGTGTTGTTTTTATTTAGCTACCGCAGTCCAACTTCCATTTCAATTTATGGTTCCAGAAAAGGAAATATGTGCTCTTTTCCATACCTTCATCTTTAAAGAAATTGAAAAGTGACTTTATATGTCTTTCATTATCAGGTGAACATGACACATGTAATACAGCATTGAAAAAAATTACCCTCATTGTCCCTCATTCATCACTTGTTCAGAATGTAGGAGAAGAACCCTGGATGTGTAGTGATATTAAAGAGTTTGATAAAAAAGAAGGAAGCATATGTTAGGTACAGAGCCTTAAAAGCCAGGGAGGCCATAGAGGGGCCACAAAATATCTTTGGTTGATACGACAAAGAAAAATCCCAAGGCATTTTGTATGAAGAGCAAGAGGATTATGCGGGGAGAATGCGGGTAAGTGGAGTTGAAATGCCCATCAGCCATGATTGAATGGCGGAGTGGACTCGATGGGCCAAATGGCCTTACTTCCGCTCCTATGTCTTATGGTCTTATTATCAGAGAGAGAGTGGGGCCTACTAGAGACCAAAGGTGCAAATTTTGCATGGAACAAGAGGTCACTGGTGAAGTGTTTCATGAATATTTCTCACCTGTGCACACAAAAGAAAAATAAATTGTTGCTGGAGTTTTCAGTTAGAATGATGAGGTTCTAGATCATGTTGAAATTAATAAGAAAGTGATATTAGATATTTTAACAGGCATAGACCCCAGGGCCTGAATAGATGTATCTCGGGCTACTATGGGAGGCAAGGAAGGAGATTGATGGGGTCCCGGTGGCCACAGGTGAAGTGCCAGATGACTGAAGAAGGGTAGCAGTGATAGGTCAGGTAATTACAGACCAGTTATCCTGTCATCAGTAGTGGTGAAACTATTGGAAAAAATTCTGAAGGAGAGGATTAAACAGTACTTGGAAAGGCAGAAGTTGACCAGAAATAGTCAGCATGGATTTATTGGAGGGAGATCCTGCCTGATTCTAATTCAGTTTTTTAAAAATATGACTAAATATATTGATGAGGGCAGTGTAGTTGATGTGGTTTATATGGCCTTTGATGAGATGCCATGTGGAAGTCTGGTCTAAACGTTAAGAGCCCATGGGATCCAAAGCAAGTTAGAGAACTGGATCCAAAATTGGCTGGCGAATAGGGGGCAAAAGTTGGAAGGTTGCTTTTGTGATTGGAAACCTGTGACCATTGGTGTACCACAAAGGTCACTGCTAGGACCCTTGCTGTGTACATTTACAGGTGAAAGTGAGGACTGCAGATGCTGGAGATCAGAGCTGAAAATGTGTTGCTGGAAAAGCGCAGCAGGTCAGGCAGCATCCAAGGAACAGGAGAATCGACGTTTCGGGCATAAGCCCTTCTTCAGGAATCAAATGCTGTGTACATTTACAACTTGGATGTGAATATAGAAGGTATATTTAATAAGTTTGCAGATGACAGAAAAACTGATGGTGTTGATAATGAAGAGTCCGGTATGAAGTGTTGATAGTGCAGTCTCCGGCTGCAATCCAATATTGGTCTAGTACATTGGGCAGAGCAATGGCAAAAGGAACTTAATCCTGATAAATGTGTGGTGATGCATTTTAAGAGGCACAATAAGGGAAAGCTATAAGCAATGTATGTTTAAAATCAACCATATTGTATTCAGTCTGGAGTCATGTATAGGCCAGACCAGCTAAGGACAGCAGTTCCCCAAAAGGCAACAGTCAATCAGAATTTTTTTTCTGATGATTGACAATGGTTTAAACGTTAGACCCTTAATTCTAGATTGTTACTGAATTCAGATGCCACCATTTGCCATGCCAGGATTTAAAACCAAGTCCCCAGAACATTACTTGCATTTGTGGATTGATACTCTAGCAATAATACTACTTGGCTATCACCTCCCCTTGTTCAGTGTTATAGATGTGGTCTAGTTTTAGAAATACTTTGTTAATTTTATATTCCACTCCCATTGAAATAAAAGCCAGTTTTCCATTTGCGCTCTCTAATTCCTACTGAACTTGAGTGTTCTTTATTTGTATGATCTATGCATAGGACTCTCAAATCCCTTTGTGTTGGAGCTTTCTTTGTCCATTTAAATTACAATCAGCTCTTCAATTCCTACTTCGTATGCATGCAAGACAGTCTTTTCTTTTAGCATAACAGTGCTATAATCCTTTGAAACTTCCTCAGACAGTGAGCCATAAATTTAAGTGCTGTACCTGTTACCTGTACCTGTTAGCACTGTTAGTGCTGTACCTGTTAGCACTGCTGCCTCACAGCGCCAGAGACCTGGGTTCAATTCCCGCCTCAGGCGACTGACTGTGTGGAGTTGGCACGTTCTCCCTGTGTCTGTGTGGGTGTGCTCCGGTTTCCTCCCACAGTCCAAAGATGTGCAGGTAAGGTGAATTGGCCATGCTAAATTGCCCGTAGTGTTAGGTAAGGGGTAAATGGGTGGGTTGCGCTTCGGCGGGGCGGTGTGGACTTGTTGCGCCGAAGGGCCTGTTTCCACACTAATGTAATCTAATCTAATCTAATCTTGCTCTGAATGGGCAATGTCCAGTTTTCTTCTAATTTGTTCTGCTATTTTTTTCAAATGACATAAAGAATATCACCTTATCCTTTTCCTCAAATTTTGGTAGGGCCTGTACAAACCTTTCCTTCTAGACTTTAGATTATGACTGGGATTTGGCCCATTGGAGCCTTGGTCGACATTTGTCTCTTTTTAACTGCATCATTTTAAGCTAGTATTCCCTATCTGCCTTATGAAATGCTCTTTCCTTCTCATCTTTTTCTTGTCTGAAATTCAGATTCAATTCTTATTTTTTCACTTATTTCTGAATTCCTTTTCTATCTCATGCTGTTCTTTCTCCTTTCTTTCTCATCTTGAATTTTCTAACTTCCAATCCATTGGAGCAGTTCCAGAACTCAGAACAGTTTGTAAAATCATATCAATTAATCTGCTATCTCTGCAGCTGTCTCTTTTCAAACGTTTTTTTTATTTGTTCATGGGCTGTGGGCACCACTGACTTGACCAGCATTCTTGCCCATCCTTAATTGACTGTTGAGAGTCATCTACGTTGCTCTAGATTTGTTTTCTTATGACCAGGCAAAAATGGCAGATTTCTTTCCCTCAATAAAGTGATTAATAGAAGATTAGATTAGATTACTTACAGTGTGGAAACAGGCCCTTCGGCCCAACAACTCCACACCGACCCGCCGAAGCGCAACCCACCCATACCCCTACATTTACCCCTTACCTAACACTACGGGCAATTTAGTGTGGCCAATTCACCTGACCTGCACATCTTTGGACTGTGGGAGGAAATCGGAGCACACAGTCAGTTGCCTGAGGCGGGAATTGAACCCGGCTCTCTGGCGCTGTGAGGCAGCAGTGCTAACCACTGTGCCACCGTGCCGCCCACAAATATCCAAATTCCCCCAATGGCCAGGGCAGGATTTGAACCCAGGGTCCTGGGAACATTACCTAGGTGTCTGGATTAACAGTCCAGTGATAGTACCATTAGGCCATTTCCTCCCCTTAGTTTTCACAATTTGATGGTTACATGGTCACGATTAGGCTAACTTGAATTCAAACTGCAGCATCTGTCATGGTGGGATTCAAACTCCACTTCACTGGACATTTGCCCGGAGTTTTGTGTTATAAGCTTTTACCACTGAACTGCCATCTCCCCTAATTTACCCCAGCTGAGATCTTGGTCTCTCAGTGACCACTTTAGTCGGGACACAATAAATTAGGGGAAATAAGGAAATGACATTGAACAAAGGTTAGAGCTAGAGAAGTGGTGTATTCCTGGAGGATTTGGGGTTAGACATGAGGGCCATTGCCATTAAGGGGTCAAAGTAAGAGGATAGAAATGAAGATATATATGGATTATAAGCCGGTGTTGGTGATTGACAGTAGTTGATAGGTTCCTGGGACTACACAGAATAAAATACAGGTAGTTGAGGCTATGCAGCATGATGTGTGGAGATGACAAAGACAAAGCTGTTAAAGTAAAGCAGAAAAGTATGGTGTGAATTTACTTTTGTCATTGACAGGAGATGGAGTTGGAAATTCTGCCAAAGTTTCAATAGGTTTCCATTGTTGACTTCGTCTCTTTCAGCCTAAATTGGAGGCGAAGGAGAGTTTTAAAATTAGTGACTAGGGTTTGACATTTGTGACTGGATAACTTTGACTCTAGAAAGGTCAGGATTTAACTGGTGAAAATTGATGTTTGTCTAAGGCTAGAGGTGAATAAGAACCCTTGCAATATAAGGTCACAATGGTCTGAGGCTGGGAATGGTAGAGAGAGGGAGTGTTATATTTTAACAGCATATTATGAGGTCAATGTCATGTCTGAAAAGCTTTTATTTTAGGGAAAATAGAAAATCTAATTCTATTTGGCAGGTCAGTGTGGACTTGTTCGGCCAAAGGGCCTGTTTCCACACTAAGTAAGTAATCTAATCTAATCTAAAATCATGGAAACAGGCAGATTTCAAGTGTATAATTTTGGAGGAGGAAAATTGGCATTTTCTTCCATGGTGAAAAGAATTTCACTAAACTGGGCAGAGGTTTTAGGTCAAGAAATTTGTCTTCATTATGATTAGTGTAATCTGTGTGAACTACAGATTTGAAGGCCTCAGTGACTGATTAATCTTAAGCAACTGTGTATGAAGATTTCTTAAGCAAGTATTTAAGGTAATGCTGCAAGTTCAGCTTCACTTTTTTTTGCAAGATCACCCTGAAGCTGAGACTAAAAAGCCTAAAACAATTGCTAGAGGTGATTTCATTTTGCTGTTGGTGCGGCCACACTTGGAATATTGTGTACAGTTCTGGCCCCCATATTTTGGGAAGGATGTGGAAGCATTGGACAAGGTGCAGAGGAGATTTACCAGGATGTTACTTGGTGTGGAGGAAAGATCTTATGAGGAAAGGCTGAGAGACTTGAACCTGTTCTCATTGGCAAGAAGAAGGCTAAGAGGGGATTTGATAGAGACGTACAAGATGATCAGAGGATTAGGTAAGGTAGACAGTGAAAATCTTTTTCCTAGGATGATGACGTCAGCGTGTACGAGGGGGCATAACTACAAATTGAGGGGTGATAGATTTAAGACCGATGTCAGAGGCAGGTTCCTTACGCAGAGAGTGGTAAGGGCGTGGAATGTACTACCTGCTAATATAGTTAATTCAGCCACATTAGGGACATTTAAACAATCCTTAGATAAGCACATGGATCATTTTGGGATAGTGTAGGGGAATGAGCTGAGAATAGTTCTCAGGTCGGCGCAACATCGAGGGCCAAAGGGCCTATTCTGCGTCGTATTGTTCTGTGTTCTATGTTTTAACTGTTTCAAATGAAGGTCACAAATATTTTTTTCAAAAGCTTTCTGAAGTAGTAAGTAATGTGGTTTGAGTATTTACTTATTTTACTTGTGTTTCAGCTGACATATGTACTGCTGGACTTAGTACTACAGGAGCTGTTTCCTGAGCTCAATAAGGTAAGTGCAGAGCTGGGCACACCTAATTTGTTTGAGCAATATAGGCCTCTCAGAATTTGGAGAGTTTTGAGTATACTATTCCCAGATCTGTACTACTTGAACTTTGAGAGTATTTAAACATTTTGTTGGTTTAGAATGCTTGTAAAGGTTTTAATGGAACATTTTTAGGTTGAAAGGTTTGATGGCAAGCAGAAAAAGGTTGTTGTTTCAAATTTAAAACAGGCAGCAATGAAATTTAATCTTGTTAGTGTGTGGAATGCCTTGACATGACATGGCAAGGCGAGGCAAATCTTTTCAAGAAAAACCACTGTAATTTGAAACAGAAGAACATAGAGGCCAGTCGGATTTGTTTTGGACTGGACTGTTGCAGTGGTCCAAATGGCCTGTTTCTGTTGTAAATTCTGTGGTGTGTCTGAACACTGCTCCCTCTCCACTTATATGTCTCAAGTTCTCTCACTGCTTTCACACATATAGTTCAAATATTTTACATATATCTCTGAAATGGCTAAACTTCGGTTTCATCTTGCATGTCTGAACTCTCCCTCTCTCTGAAGATTTCTCTCTCCTTCCCCTGTGTCTGACCACAATAAATTGTACAAGATCTATGTTACAAAATAATGGATCTCTTATGTCATTGCTCACGGTAAGACCTTGGCTGCATTGTCTGGCTGAGTCGTCTGGCTGAATCTGTCTGTTTTCAGCTTTTGTGTTGGAAAGTGTCACTCTGTCTCCATTCTTATTATTTATTGCACTGGCTTTATATACTCCATTCTCTAGAATGTGTAACTTATGTCACTTACTTCTCTTCTCTGCCACTTCACCATATACTGTCTGCTATTTCTTTGCCTTTTTAACACAAGTTTACAGTATTTAATTGTAAGGATCTAGAATCACTGATGTGATTTTAGCTGCCAAGTTTATCTGAACCAAAAAAAGCCTGCTGAATGCAAACTGATTCAACATGATTCTTCCATAATAAATTTCATGAGTTGCTTGGGCCTCAACTGGAATGAACCATGTTAAGACTCGAGGACTCCGTAAAAAGATGGATAGGCTTAAATTACACAACGCTGTGTCACATGATATGTGCAGGTCAAGCATTAGCACAGACCAAAGACTTGGAATTGTTTTAACTTTCATTCGGGGAACTCATGCAGTGAGCAAGACCCACCGTACACAACTGCTTTTGTTAAAAAGCAAATTGACATAAATTAGAATTAAGGTTGAGTGATACCAAACTTAGGGTTTAACAGCTTGAAGATTATAATTGGAAGAGAAAAGTGGGCAAGATGAGGAGTTCCTCAGTTGAGCTTCAGAGAAACAATATATAAAATTCAGACACTATGAAGAGTTCTTTCTCAACACTGTAGGTTGCAGAAGGTATCAACTGTAGGGAATTATAAACAATGTTTGAGTTAGACTATTTGGAGAGGTAGTTTTTAAAAAAAGGCAAGTTTTGGAAATGAGGTGAAGGGGATTGCATTGTAAAAGTCAAAGTTATCTTGTCTCCTACTTGTAACTCCAAGAAAAGTATCTGAAGGAACCCCTGCTGTGGGAGCAGTATTGACTTGCGAGATTTAAATTTTATAGAGAGAACAGTACCCAACAGGGAATGCAGTTTCTTTGAAGAGATGAGGAATTTTCATTTGTAGTCAGTTGTGAGAAAAGAATAAAAAATGTTGATACTAAATTATGCAAATTCTTATAATTCAAGAGCTGTCAACACAAAGTTCCAACTTTGCTGTAACTTTGTTTTATTAACTTGTTGGATAATTCAATTTTACAGCATGGGAGATGTTAATCATTAGGCATAGTTGGACTACCAAATAAATGAAATTATTGAAACAACTTGAGTTATTTATGTGAAAATAATTAGGTGATGGACACCCAAAATACGTTGAAGACCTGTTATGTTGACCCCTGTTGATTTTTTTTGAGGAAATGGCAGGTTAAGTTGATGTCAAGTCAGCATTGATTTCCAGTCCTGGGTAAACTACTGTGCACAAGTTTAAATAAAGCCTGGTGTGTTATAAATCATTTGCTGTAAAAAGGATATGAAAGGCGTTAATTTAGGGAATGGTGGCTGAGTGAGTAGAATTATACAAGCATTTATACTAGGATTTCTTCAAACTTAATTTAGAAAAGCAATATATGTTGGTTAAATTCACAGGTACTTGGAGTGTAGGAAATCCACCTACGAAGCTATCGAGGAAGAGTCTGCACGTGCATTGAATTCTATTTGTGATAGTTAAGCTGTTAAACATTGAAAGAAAAAAATACTTGAAGACCTATGTTTGGTAGATTGGGAAGTGAACATTGTTTATGCTTTACAGAACAATACTGAGCAAAATAAAATATACAGAATTATCTTGTCACATCAGTAGAAAATAAGCCAGAGGCCAATACTGAAGTTGGATAATGGCCACCATCAGGTAACATGTTATGGAACAAGGAACCACCCAGATCTCAGAAATTGTGCAGCAGAATGTAACTAAGATGATGTCATGATTCAGTCATAGGGAAAGGTCAACAATATTGAAGCTTTTCAGCTTTGGAAGTCTCAAATGAGAGTGCCCTTGAGATTATGCAAGATATTAATTTGAGGTAAATCTAGTACCACGTTTAAGCAATGCCTAAAGACACAGTAGATAAACAGAAACATGCAAGAAGTACAGTCGATGTTGTAGATGATTTTTGGGAATAATTCTTGTGCAAGTTGCAAATTCCATGATAATGGTAGAGGCACTATCTCCAGCCATTCAAAAGGAAGTGAGATTAGTAGATTCTCAGTAATGTGGAGCTAATTAGGCTGAACAGCCTCTATCATCTTCACTTCTCTTTGTGACTAAGTTTGGAGTCACCAAATGTGAGAGGTGATCGCTGTTGGTTAGATCTGCAAGAAAGCCAAAAAATAAAATCTCTTACGAAGTTATTAGATTAGATTACTTACAGTGTGGAAACAGGCCCTTCGGCCCAACAAGTCCACATCGACCCGCCGAAGCGTAACCCACCCAGACCCATTCTCCTACATTTACCCCTTCACCTAACACTACGGGCAATTTAGCATGGCCAATTCACCTAACCCCTGCACATTTTTTTTGGATTGTGGGAGGAAACCGGAGCACCCGGAGGAAACCCACGCAGACACATGGAGAACGTGCAAACTCCACACAGTCAGTCGCCTGAGGCGGGAATTGAACCCGGGTCTCGGGCGCTGTGAAGCAGCAGTGCTAACCACTGTGCTACCGTGCCGCCCAATTCTAATTTGGAATTCTAAATACACCATTAAAAATTATGGACGATATTAGAATGAAATACTTCAGTCACCAAATTAGTTAGTGTGAAGGTTATTTATGAGTGTGTGATTTGATCGTAGTTGATGAATGTGGAGTAAACTTGTCAACAGTGGGATACAAAGAGTTGGAATATGAGTGGAGGTGATTGTCACCTGGTCCCTTCTTTCTAAAAGCTGTTCCTTTTCTGAAGGATACTGTATCCTTGCTTTTTTCAGAGGGTCATAAAATGCTCCCGGTTCCGATTAGACTGGCTTGGTACACAGATTAAAGGGTATTGAGAGGCCTTTTTGTTTATATGTAAACAGATGAGACTTCAGGCAAAAGTGGTCATATTTTAGAAGTAAGTGGGGACTGCAGATGCTGGAGATCATTCCTGAAGAAGGGCTCATGCCCGAAACGTCAATTCTCCTTATTCCTGAAGAAGGGATCATGCCCGAAACGTCGATTTTCCTGCTCCTTGGATGCTGCCTGACCTGCTGCACTTTTCCAGCAACACATTTTCAGCATATTTTACAAGTGACCTATACAATGAAAGGGGAATGATCAGCTGAGCAGTTCAGTGTAGAACTAGTTGGGAGTTCAGTAGACTGTATGAACAAGCTCCCTCTCTTCCTGCCCTTCTAACTTCAACCTGAAAGCATCTGTTCCATTTTTTAACCTGTGTTTTAAGGGGATTTGCTTATTGGGGAACACCACATCTCCAAACCAAGAAATGAAACAGTTTGAATCACGATTAAAAGCAGCAGAGAGGGTAAAAGAGAGCAGCAGAAGAGAAAGTGAAAGAGCTTTTATACTTCAAAAACTGATACTTAAAAAGGAAATTCAGCTTAAAAGGCTGGAGATAAAGGCTGATGGTAGGCTTAGTGAGGATGAGCAAGTCCCTGGTAGTCAGAAGCCTAGTGAGAAACTATTTAAGCATGTTCAAACATTGCCTAAATTTGATGAAAAGGTGACTAAACAAAAGCAGTAGCCAGTGGCAATTGGGTTTTGTTGATCCAAACAAAACTTGTAGGTAGGGCTGGTGAGGTATTTGCATCACTATCAGAAGAGGTATCTGGAGAGTATGAGGAGGTGAAAAAAGCCACTTCAAGTGCATATGAGCTTGTAGCAGAAGCCTATAGACAATGTTTCAGGAATCTAAGGAGAGACCCAGGTCAAACCTATGTTGAGTTTGAAAGGATCAAACAGAGTAATTTCGATAGATGGATAAGAGCTCTAAAAATTGAGCAAACCTATGATGCCCTTAGGTAATTATTTTGGAGGGATTCAAAAGTTCACTGCCTGAAGTAGTGCAAACACATGTGGAAATGACAAGGTTAGCAGCTGAAGTGGTTGATGATTATGAGCTGGTCCATAAAACGAGGTTTGGCTTCCAGAATCAGTTTCAGTTCTTGAAGGATAGAAATTGGGCCAAAGAGAAATCCTCACACGGAAAGGGGAAGATAGATCTCAGTGAAGATCATAAGAATAACTTATCACAGGGTAAAAAATAAATCATTGAGGGGGACAAAGAAATTAAAAAGCTCCGGCGTTTTCATTGTAATAAAGTGGGCCACATGAAATCAGTGTTGGTGGGCTAGGAGAAAGCCAAATGTAGGAAAACCAGACAAGCCTGGGAGTTTTGTTGGACTAGTAACAAAAAGCACGAGGGAAGTTAGACAACTGCCTCAGGGTGTACAAGATGATCAGAGGTTGAAAAAAGAGGAAGTACCAGATCTGCTTAAAAAAATATACCTACAAGGGTAAAGGTTATGCACATAGGCCAGGAGTAGCAGGGAAAGGGTTACAATATTAAAGGACACAGGATCCCCTCAGTCTGTAATGCCGAAGGATGAGGAGATATGTACTCCTGAAGAACTGTTGCCAGAAAAGGTACTGGTAACAGGAATTCATGGTGACACAAATGCTCAGTTATGTAAAGTGAGGTTAGAGAGTCCAGAAAAGAGCGGAGAATTTGTGGTAGGAGTACTGGATAAACTCTCAGCTGCAGGAATACAATTTGTCCTTGCAAATGATATCGCTGATTCACCAGTAGGCGTGCTGCCTACTCTAGTTGAAAAGCCAGTGGAGACATAGGCAACTGAAGAAATGAAGAATGCTTATCCAGGAATTTTCCCAGATTATGTGATCATAAGGTCACAGAGGCTCAAGTTGAAGCAGGAGAGATCAAGAGGCACAGATAAGGAAGCTGACACAGCTTTATCTGAGACTTTCTTTTATCAGATAAGTGGGACACAACAGGAGCAACTAGGTAAACATGCAAGTTTCTTTAGCTCTGCTTGCTTATTGAGTTACAGCAGAAAGATGAGAACGTAAAACAGTTATGTCAAAAGACATTTACAGAGGAGAGTGAATGCATCCCTGTGTGTTATTACTTAATAAATAATGTCTTAATGAGGAAATGGAGGCCATCACACATTTCAAGCAGATGAGAAATAGGCAGAGATAGGCATCAAATTGTTATGCCAGTAGGCTATAGAAAGGAGGTGTTGCAAATGGCACATGAGCTACCACTTGGATGTCATTTAGGGGTGAGGAAAACGCTGGCTAAAATACAAAAACATTTTTACTGGCCTGGAATATACAAGGATGTAGTTGAATTTTGCCAGACGTGTCACACATGTCAGCTAATCTGAAAACCACCGGCAGTAATAAAACCTGCACCTTAATACCCATTCCAGCATTTGTGGAACCTTTCACAAGAATCTTGATTGATTGCGTAGGTTACCTACCTCAGACAAAAAGTGGGAAGAATTATTTATTAACAATAATGGATGTGTCGACTAGATTTCCAGAGGCAATCCCATTATGCAACGTCACAGTACTTTCTTTTTACTAGGTGTGGACTACCAATAGCAATCCAGTTAGATCAAGGTTCAAAGTTCACATCCAAACTATTCAAGGAAGTTATGGATAACTTGGGAATAAAGCAATTCAAATCTACTGCGTACCATCCAGAATTGCAGGGAGCGATTGATCAAACACCAAAGACCATGTTGAGGGCTTCTGGTCAGGATTATCCAGATGATTGGGATAAGGGAGTTCCATTTGTTGTACTTGTGATCAGAGATGCACCAAATGAATTATCCAAATTCAGTCTATTTGAATTAATGTTTGGGCATGAAGTAAGAGGACCATTAAAATTGATTAAGGAGAAATTAATAACTCAGAATTCAGAGACCACCCATTTGATCTGTGTGTCAAATTTTAGAGAACGATTAAATAGAGCTGAAGAATTGGCTAGACAGCATTTAAAAGTATCACAGCATACAGTGAAACAGGAAGTGAATAAGAAATCACAAATTTGCAATTTTGCAATTGGGGATAAGATATTGGTGTTATTTCCAGTAACAGGTGAGCCTTTAAAAGCATGGTTTAGTGGACCCTATCAAATCAAGAGGAAATTGAGTGAGGTGAACTACTTGATAAGGACCTCAGACAGGAAGAAATCTCTGTGTGTCATGTGAATATGTTTAAAAGGTATTTTGATGGGAAGGAAAGCAAGAGGAGAAGGTTTAGATTAGATTAGATTACTTACAGTGTGGAAACAGGCCCTTCGGCCCAACAAGTCCACACCAACCCGCCGAAGGCACCCACCCAGACCCATTCCCCTACATTTACCCCTGCACCTAACACTACGGGCAATTTAGTATAGCCAATTCACCTAACCTGCACATTTTTGGACTGTGGGAGGAAACCAGAGCACCCGGAGGAAACACACATAGACATTGGTAGAATGTGCAAACTCCACACAGTCAGTCGCCTGAGGTGGGAATTGAACCCAAGTCTCTGGCACTGTGAGGCAGCAGTGCTAACCACTGTGCCACCATGCCGCCCACTGCCACTGTGCCGCTCAGGTGTTAATGATTACAGCACACAAGGAAGAACAGAGTTCAGAGGCTTCTGAATTGGACATTCCTCAAATCAAATTGGACAATGAAGAAGTTATTGAACATTGGGATAAATTATTGAATTGCTTTCCACAAGAAAATCAAAATGACCTGAGAGTTATGACTATCACATGGGTAGGTATGCAGAAACAGACTGGGAAGTACTAACCTAATTGTGCATGATGTAGATATAGGAGGTGCTGTTCCGATTAAGCAACATCCTTATAGGCATAAACCTCTAAAGTACAGGTTCAGAAGGAGATAGAGTGCACGTTTCAAGATGGCATAATTGAAGTGAGTTACAATGGCTGGAGCTCACCCATTGTCATGGCGCCCAAGCCAGATGGTACCCAACGGTTTTGTGTGGACTATCGCAAAATCAATGCCATTAAAAAGACTAATGCTTATCCAATTCCATGGTTGGAGGACTGTGTCAAAAAGGTGGGACAAGTAACTTACGTTTCTAAGTTGGACTTGCTCAGAGGCTACTATATCTCTGTCAGAGAGAGCAGAGGCAACTTCTGCTTTCATAACTTCAAATGGACTATATCAGTTCAAAGTCATGTCATTTGGTATGAAAACACTCCAGCCACATTTCAGAGACTGACTAATAAGGTCATTGCCAGATTACCCAACTGTGTGGTGTATATTGATGACCTGATGATTTTTAGTCACTCATGGAAGGAACATTTACAGCAATTATTGGACTTGTAAGATCGACTTCGGGAGACAGGCTTGGTGGTAAACCTAGCTAAAAGTGAAATGGCCAAAGCCCAAGTCACCTTCCTGCGCCGTGTTATTGGACATGGATAAATGGCCTCAAAGGATGCGAAAACAAAAGTAATTGGGGTATTTCCCACACTCGATGGAAAAAGCAGTACTATGGTTCCTGGGATTGAGTGGATTTTACTGAAGATTTGTGTCGAACTTTAGCAATGAGGCTGCTCCACTCACCAAATTGTTAAAAAAAAAAGTAAGAAATTTCAGTGGACAGCGGACTGTCAAAAGGCATTTGACCGCCTCAAAACTGTGTTAACCACTGCCCCAGTATTAGCTACCCTGGATTACACGAAGCCTTTCAAGGTGGCTATCAATGCCAGTGATGGGTGTTAGGTGTTTTTCCAGGTAGTTGAATTTTCATCAACAGAAATATTCAACGATGGAGAAAGAAACTTTAAGCTTGGTGATGGCATTACAACATTTTAGTGTTTATATTACCAGCAGTGTATCTGATACAGTCGTATACACTGATTATAACCCATTGACATTTGTGGAAAAATTTAAGGACAAAAGTGTCGGACTGTTTAGATGGAGCTTGTTGTTGCACCTATTCAATTTGACAATTGTGCATGTGACAGGTCGCGGAAACGTGATTACCGATGCGTTATTGAGACTCAGATAAGATATGGAGGTCTTCGGTGGCAGGTGTGCCATGGCCTGAATTCTCATGTAGTTATGTATTGTTAACATAGTGTGCATATTTGTTTTAGAAGTTTGTTTTGGAAGGGTTTTAAAAATGACACCATCTTTTGTTATTGATGGTTCTTTTTTTTTAAGGGGGGAGGTGTCACAAAGTGGTCCCTTTTTTCCAAAAGCTGTTCCTTTTCTCAAGGATACTGTATCCTTGTTTTTTTCAGAGGGTCATAAAATGCTCCCGGTTCCCATTAGACTGGTTTGGTACAGAGATTAAAGGGTATTGAGAGGTCTTTTTGTTTATATGTAAACAGATGAGACTTCAGGCCAAAGTGGTCATGTTTTAGAAGTGACCTGTATAATGAAAGGGGAATGGTCAGCTCTCTAGCTGAGCAATTCAGTCCAGTACTGGTTGGAAGTTCAGCAGTGGACTGTGAACAGGCTCTCTCTTCTCTACTCTTCTCTTCTCACTTCAACCTATAAGCATCTGTTCCTTTTTTTTACTGTGTTTTAAGGGGGTTTGCTTAGTCTGACTGTTGTGTGTATTCGGAACAGCGTAGCTAAGTGTAGTTTGGATAGACTGAGTTCTGTCGAGGTTCTTTATTCTGTTCTTTGTTTTATTGTGTAATTTTGTGAATATATTTTTGTCTTTTTTTTTAAATCTGGTAGTCAACCTAGTCAACCTACTCTAGTAACTTTCCCTGTGCACTTTCTGAATCAAATTGCAAAGTTTATGGTCTGGGCTGCCTGCTTAAAAATGTTTTGTGGTCTGGCCCAGTCCATTAAATAATCAAATGGAAGAAAAAGCTATCTTTTGAAATATTGATGGTTATTTAATTTTAGTTTGGCTGTTTCTTGTTAATTCCTTGTTTGTTTCATGAGTCTTGGCCACCTTGTGATCAGGTGATGACTGTGGCAATCTTGAGTCAGTACTCTTCATCTCTTTCCAAAACCATTTCAATCCATTAAAGTCCCAGGTACTATGTTGGGTAATGAACTTTGAAAATCAGTACTCTATTTTCTGAAAATAAAGGTGACTATTTTAAAATAAGAAGTTGTCTATTTTTTACTGAGCTGAAGAGAAATTTGAAGATCAGGTCTTTGAAACTGTCTTCCTCAAAAGGTAATGGAAGCAGAGTGTTGTTAAATATTTTAATGCAGACATAGGTATATCCTTGATGAGTAAAGAAATGAAAAGTTATCGGGAGGTAGTCCGATCAGCCATGATCTTATTGAATGGCGGAGCAGGCCTGAGGGTCAAGTGACCTGTTCCTGCTCCTTGGTATATTTGTATGCTTGCATAATCGGGGGTATTTAGGGAATGAAATATTTATGCATGTCAATCTAATACTGAGGGTTCTGAATCTAGGCACAACGTAACACATGTACACATAGGGCTTTGTGTAATATGTCTTAATACTGTATTTTAGGTTGCAGCCAAAATACAGAATGACAGGTTTCAATTCCTGCTACTATTTAGTCTTTGAGTTGACAATTTATTGCCAAGAAGTGTGTTTTACTTTCAAGGGATTTTATTAAGAGTTAGAGGTACAGTTACAACATTTAGGGAATGGCAGCATGGTGGCTCAGTGATTAGCACTGCTGCCTCACAGCGCCAGGGTTCGATTGCAGCCTTGGGTGACTGTGCAAACTCCACACAGGCATTCTCCCCGTGTCTGAGAGTTTCCTCCGGGTGCTCTGGTTTTCTCGCACAGTCCAAAGATGTGCAGGTCAGGTGAATTGGCCATTCTAAATTGCTCATGGTGTTAGGTGCTTTAGTTATAGGGAAATAGGTCTCTGTGGGTTTCTCTTCGGAGGGTCGGTGTGGACTTGTTGGGCCGAAGGGCCTATTTCCACACTGTAGAGAATGTAAAACATTTAAAAGACAGGTACATGATAGAAAGGGTTGAGAGAGATAGGGGCCAAACACTGGCAAATTGGACTAGATTAGTTTGGAAAACTCTGTCGGCATGGACAGGTTGAACCAAAAAGGGTTTCTGTGCTGTATGACTCTATGGCTGATGTAGTGAGAAAGAAAACTGAAAATATCTCTGTTCTAAATACACTTGGAATCTGTGTCCATTTTGAAGAATATTTTTCTGAATGGTTTTAATCTATTACAGGTGCAGAAAGAGATAGCATCTGTTTCCATGTGGAATTGAAGAATACTGCTACCCATCTTCCATTGTGAGATCCTTTTTTTTTTAGGAGCTGGAGTGCAATAGAACCATGCTGTATCAATGTGGCAGAATTATGTGTATGCAATACTGAATGTTTTTAATGAAACTTGTGTAAGTAAATGTGAAAATTAGTTTTATGAAATTCATGTGAATGTGAACATTAATTTAAACCTATGTGTATTACACTACACTACACCAATAAAGGATATTGTATCATTGTGTTGAGGAAATCCAGATGATCCAGTGACTTTATTTATGGTTAGATTCAGCATTATGCTTAATATACTAGAGGACTGAGTTCAGCAAAAGTTGTGCATTGTTCTGTAATCTGATCCAGACAGAGATTGGTGTGTCGGCAAAACGCTAGTCTTATTAATGCACGCAGAATTTAAGCTGGTCTATGACAGCACAGTATTTGAATTTACTAAAGCATACAGCCAAGAATTATGCTGTGCACTTTTCGCATGCTTTTCCAATCTGGATAAAAGTGGAAACTAACTTTAAACCCAGAATCTGTCCCTGGCCTCCCTCTCTGCTTCCCCAATCACCATAAGCAGTTGTATTTCTCCATGTGGGTTTTTAATCATCCGTTCTGATTTAATTACATGACATATCAGAAAATATAGCTGGAATCCTGCAGATTAAAACAGTCCTCTAACTGGAATCTATCCCTGTCATTTATGCTATTACTATTGTCACAACCACAAAGCAAAATGATTTCTCAAAGTGGTCCATAGATTGGGAATGATTCCATTTTAAACCTCTGCTGGTTATTTTTGCCTTTGACAAGGTGGACCAGATAAAGGAAGAATAGTTTGAACCTGGGATCTCTCTCATATCTTGCATATCTCTAACCCTAACACTAAATCAAGCACTAACCAGAATACCAACACAAACTTTAAACATAGTCCCAATCCAAACCATAACCCTGAGCTCAACTCCAATGACAACTGCAACATCCAACCTAACCCTAAATGTAATAACCATCACAACACTAATACCAAATTCAAGTCCCAACTAGAACTTCATGCTATCACTAACTTTGAACCTAAGCTTAACACAAACCACATCCCTAGCCCCAACCCTAACCCCAATGCCAACCCCATACCTAGTGCTTACCCTGATCCTCACCAAAAGCCAAACACAGAATCCCTACAGTGTGGAAGCAGGTCATTTGGTCCATTGGGTCTACAACAGTTCTCTAAAAAGCATCTCACCCGGACCCACCCTCCTACCCTATCCCTGTAACACTGCACTTCCCATGGCTAATCCACCTAACCTGCACAACTCTGGACTGTGAGAGGAAACAGAGCACCTGGAAGAAACCCATTCAAAAGGGGCGAATGAAAACTCAGACAGTCAACTGAAGGTGGAATCAAACTCAGGTCCCTGGCACTGTGAGCCACCATGTTGCCCCAATCTGAAACCTAACATTCCCTAAGTCCAAACTGGCCCCAATCCTAAACCAAACCTAGCACTACACTAACTCAAATCTGAATTACAAACACAACCCTCACACTAATGTTAACAGGGTGGCACAGTGCCTCAGTGGTTGTCACTGCTGCCTCATTGCACCAGAGACATTGGTTTAATTCCAGCCTTAGGTAACTGTATAGATTTTGCACAACCCTTCTATCTCTGTGTTGGTTTCCACAAGGTGTTGCAGTTTCATCCCACAGCCAGCACATCTATGGATTATGGCCATTGTAAACATGGGGTTACAGGGACTGTTCAAGGAGTGCTGGAGCTGCATGGGATGCTCTTTGGAGGGTCAGTGCAGACTCGGTGGTCCAAGTGGACTCTTTCTGTACTGTGTTCTATTCTATTACTCCAAACCCCAACAATAGTCCAAACCCTAACCCAAACTCAAAGCCAATTGTAAATTTATCACTAACCCAAACCTAAACCTTACTTTAACCCTAACTTTTATTTTAAGACTAACCCTAACCTTTTCATTGAACCTAACCCTAACCCCACCCTTAATCCTAACCCAATGGCTAGGCCAACCCCAAACCTAGTGCTCACCATGACTCCAACCAACAGACAATCACAACCATAACATAAATATAAATCTAACACTAAGGCTAACTATAAACCCAATACTGTAACTAATCTTAACCCTAGCCCCAAACCTTAATACTAACCCTAACCTCAAATCCAACCACCCCTAATTTAAACACGAATGCTAACCCTAGTCTCAATCATAAACTAAACCCTAACCACAATCCTAACCCTAAAGCTAACCTTAAGCTCAACTCTAACCTAAGCACTAATGCTAGCCCTATCCTCAACCACAAGCCAGGGCCTAAGTCTAGTGCTATCCCCAAACTTAATCCTAACCTTACCCCAAACCCTAAACCTAAAGCTCACCACACTTGAATAACCGTATCCTTAATCCAATATTAAACCCTACCCTGACTCTATAACCAACTCTTAACCCCAAATAGAACTACAACCCTACCACAAACTCTAACCTCACCCTAACAAAAATCCTAAGCCCAGCCACAACCCTAACATAAACTCCAATCACATTCCTAATCATAATGCCACCCAAAACCTAAAACTAAACACAACCCCAATTCCAATTCTGCTCTTAACCTAACACAAACACTAACCCGAGACCCAGCCAGAACCCCAATTCTAACTCTAATCTCAGTACTAACCCAAAACTCAACCAGAACCCAAATCCCAATCGTAACCCTAACACTAGCAGTAACACCAACACTAGCTCCAATCCCAAACCTAACCCGAACTTTAACCATATGCCTAACCTTAATCCTAACCCTAACACTTTTACCCAAAACCATTCCACAACCCCAACCTCAGTCCCAAACACAACCCTAACCCTAAACTAAACTCTAATGCTAACCACAGTCCTAATCTCAACCTTAAACCTAAGCCTCACCTTAACATCAATAATAACGCTATCCCTAAGCATAACCCCAATCCACACCAACAAAATCCCCAACTGTAACCCACTTCTAACATAAATACTAACACTATCCCAACCCAAACACCAACGCTAGCCCTAAACCTCATCTTAACCTGAACACTAACCTTAAAGCCTATCCTAACACCCAACTCCAAACCACACTCCAACTCTAACCCTAAACTCTACAATCTTAATGGTAACCCTAACACAAACTCAATCTTAACCCTACACCCACACTAACCTGAAACTGAATTGCAAACCTTAACCTTAATATCAGTCTCAGGCACAATACCAACATTGCTAAACCTCACCCTAAACTTAACCCTCTCACCTTGAACCTTACCCAAACCTTGAGATCAAACCTATCCTCAACTCCAATCCCATCCAAACACTAACCTTAAATCCAACTCCAGCCCTAGTCCCACCACAATTCCAAACACAAACCCAACACTAACATTAAAAGTAATCCTTGTCCCAAAACCAACTCCAAGCCCAACGCTAACCCAAAACCCCATCCCAAGTCCTAATCCAAATACTAACACTAACCAAAACCCCAAGCCTAACCATATTCCTAACCGTAACACAATCTCCACATTAACTCCAACACAAACTCTAACCCCAGATATAATCCGAATCCTAATTCGACCATAACCTCAACTCCAACTCCAACTCCAATCCTAATCCTAAATGTAACCCAACTCCAATCCTAGTCCAATTCAACCTCCAGTCTGAGTCCAACTTCCATCCCAACCCCAAACTAATTCTGACCTATCCTGATCCCGACCCCAACCTCAACGCGAGCACTAACCACAACTCAAGAACCAACACTAACCCAACCATATCCCTTAAGTTAACCCTAACTCAACACTCTCTCAACTAACCTCAGCCCCAAAGCCAACACTAACTCTAACCCTAAATGTAGCTCTTAACGCTAGCACTAACTATAACCCTACAACCTACCCAACCCAAACCTAAACTTTAAACCTGACATAATTAACTTACTCCTGGAGGAAAAATGCCTCATCTTCCACCTTGGGACCCTCCAACCACATGGCCCCATTATCGATTTCACCAGTTTCCTCATCTCCAGTCCCTCCACCTCATCCCAGATCCAACCTTCCAGTAAATCTTAATTAATCTTAGATGAAGTTTCTTGCCAAAAAATCTAGAAGCAATAAGAACAAAAGCCCCATTTTTGCCCTCATTTAATATGCCTATTTGGAAGCCAATTTTAATATTCTGACAGCTCAAAAATTAATAAATTATGTCTCATGTACACACAAGGTTTGATTTGTCTTGATCACATGCAAAACAATACTTTTCATTGTATTTCAGTACATGTGACAGTAATAAATCAAATCAAATCAAACAATGAGATTAATAAGTTGTGTTAAAATTCTCATTCCTTAAGATTTTACCCCAAATAATAGCCTTCTGTCATTTTAAATAGATTTCACTTTAATTTTCTTAAAAAGGATAAAATTGAATAAGTATAAAATATAGCAGCATAATTTCTGAATGGTTATTTAATTGTTTAGAACTTACTAGGTGATGTAAGTCTTATATTTTTTATTTTCATTAAAAAAGGACCACAAAGATAATTAAATAGGATTTCTTTCTTCTGCTCCACTCAAATCTATTTGGTATGAGATATTCTAGATATCCAAGAAAAAATGTATTCATGCAGAGTTCAAAATCCATGAAGTTTGGAGGGTGTCATTTTAAGATCCAATCTCAATTTAACACTGGTCTCAATCTCACCCTGAACTGTAAAACTAATTTTGAACATCATCCTGACTCTGATCCTCTGCCATTCAAGCCTTCATCTGACCCTAATTACCCTGACCACCCCTTTACCCTGGACACAAGCCTAATTCCAATCTTGCAATCCTTAACCTAAATCAAAGGCCTCACTCTAACACTGAGCCCAATCCCGACCCCTAATCCTCATCCTAACAATGATACTAATCATAATAATGAGCCTAACCCTACCTCTAATCCAAATTCAATCCTAACCCTTACCAATTACGCTGTAACAATAAACTGACCTTCACACTAACCCTTACATTAAATGCCAATCTGAAAACTGATCCTGACCTTAATTCTAACCATAATCCAGTCCTAAATCAAATCCCTAACCTTAACATTGTACTCAACCCTAACTATAGCCATAACAACGGTCCTGACCCTGATCCTGATCCTATCTCTAACTCTAATCCTTAAACCTGATATTGATTATTACTCTATATCTAACTCTAACCATAGGACTGACTCTTAATCTTTTTTCTTAACCCAAATACTAATTTTATGTTTGTAAGCCGAACACTAAACCTGACCCTAAGCCGGATTGTGTTGCTGGAAAAGTGCAGCAGGTCAGGCAGCATCCAAGGAACAGGAGAATCGCTTATGCCTGAAACGTCGATTCTCCTACTCCTTGGATGCTGCCTGACCTGCTGCGCTTTTCCAGCAACACATTTTCAGCTCTGATCTCCAGCATCTGCAGTCCTCACTTTCTCCCCTAAGCCTGATTATAATGCTATAATCTAAACCTTAAACTTAACTCCAACACTCTTAACCCTAACTTGCAATTCCCATTTCAGACTGTAATCATAACCTACATTCTACCCTCATCTCACTGAGTCACTTTGCTCCTATTACCTATGCTTACCTGACCAACCAACCCTTAATTACCTTCATTCACTAATAAACATTAGTTATTCATACTTTGCTGATTAAAAAAAAATCCAAGGTATCAATAACCCAAGAATAGGATCAAATAATCAACTGCTACTGGTCCTTTTCAGGAAGGAAACAGAAGAAATGTCTGAAAAGCCTGGTATGCATTGCCCTCATGTGTAAACCTGATCATCACTGAAAAGTTCAATCAAGTTGGTCTGACATGACCTCGCCTTAACAAAACCATGATGACTATAATTCATTAATCCCTGCCTCTCCAAGCACAGATTAATATGCAAGTTGGGCCGAAGGGCAGTTCCAATCAGTGAATTAAGAGAATCTTTTCAGCCTGCTCTTTGGGTGTGCATTCGTAATGAATTGTAATATGGCATGGATGAAAGGCAGAAATAGCTTTTTTATGTAGGCAATAATGCTGAATGTCACAGTTGTAGAGGACCAAAATAGGCCCTTTGGCTCAACTCATCCACACCAAACAGGTTTCCTAAACTGTACTAGTCTCATTTGCCTGCGCTTGGCGCAAATCTCTCTAAATTTTTTCTATCCATGTATCAGTCCAACTACCTTTACAACTTCCTCTGGCAGCTCATTCCATGCATGCATCACCTGCTGTGAAAAAGTTGCACCATAGGTCCTTTTTGAATCTTTCGCCTCTCACCTTAAACCTATACTGTCTGGTTTTGGACTCCCCTACCCTAGGGAAAAGACTTTGGCTATTCACCTTATCTGTGCCCCTTTATAAGGTCACTCCTCAGCCTGCTATGTGCCTGGAAAAAATACCAGCCAATCCAGCCTTTCCTTATAACTCAAACCTTCTAGTCTCAGTAACATCCTTGTGAATCTTTTTGGCACTCTTTCAATTTAGTAATATTATTTTTACAGCAAGGCAACCAAAATTGTACACAGTACTCCAAATGTGGCCTCACAAATGTCGTGTACAACTCTAATATGATGTCCCAACTCCTGTATTCCCTGCTCCGACTGATAAAGGCAAGCCTGCCATGCCTTCTTCACCACCCTGTCCACCTATGATGCCACTTTCAGGGAACAATGTACCTACATCGTGATGTCTCTCTGTTCGATAACACTCCCCAGGGCCCCACTATAGAAGCATAGCAAATGGGTGCAGGAGTACGCCACTTGGCCCTGCACCACCATTCAGTACGATCATGGCTGATCATGCAATTTCAGTATCCCATTCCCATGTTCTCTCTATACTCCTTGATCCCTTTATCTGCAAAGGCCTCATCCAGCTTCCTCTTGAATATATCTAATAAACTGGCACCAACTGCTTTCTGTGGGAGAAAATTCTGCAAGTTCACAACTCTGAGAGAACAAATTCTTCCTCGCTTACCCCTTATTCTTAGAATATGACCCCTGGTTCTGGATTTCCCCAATATCGGGAATGTTCTTCTTGCATCCAGCCTATCTAGTCCCACCATGATTTTAAATGTTTCTATGAGATTTCTCCCCCTCGCTCTTCTAAATTCCAGTGAGTACAAGCCCAGTCAATCTAGTCTTTTCTCATAGGTCAGCCCTGCCATCTTGGGAGTCGGTCTGGTGAGCTTTCACTGGACTCCCTCAGTAGTAAGAATCTCCTTCCTCAGACTAGACGACCAAAACTGTACACAATACTCAAGGTGTGGACTCACCAAGGCACTGTATAACTGCAGCAAGACATCCTTACTCTGATACTCAAATCCTCTCGCTGTGAAGGCCAGAATTCCATTAGTTTTCCTCACTGCCTGCTGCACCTGCATGGCAACCTTCAGTGATTGTTCCATTATGACAAAAGGTCTTGTTACCTTTTCCTAAACTGCCAGCATTCAGATAATAATCTGCCTTCCTGTTTATGCAATCAAAGTGGATAACCTCACATTTATCCCCATTATATTGTGTTTGCCCACTCAACCAGTCTGCCCAAGTCATCTTGCTGACTCTTAGCATCCTCCTCTCAGCACACACTGCCACCCAGTGTCATCTACAAATTTGGACGTATTGCATTCGATTTCTTCATTTAAAAAGCTGATGTATCTTGTGAGCCATTAACTTTGTAAACCCTGCCCTGGTTTGTCTTACCAAAACACAATACCTCTCATTTATCTGCATTAAACACCAGCAACCATTCCTCAGTCCTCTTGCTCAGTTGATTGAGATCCCATTGGATTCTTAGATAGCTTCCTTTATTGTCCACTATACCAACAATTTCAATGTGAGCCAAAATAGATAGCAGACCTGCACAATCAAGTTTAGGATTGGGAAAGAGAACAAATCGGAGATGGGATATCTATTCTGTCCAAACCCTGAAATCTGACGAAACTTGATCCCGATCCCAATCTAACACTGTTTGTAATTCCATCCCCAACCTAACCCTAATTCCTGTTCCAAATCCCATCCCAATCCCTATTAATTGCAGGCCAGTTAGCCAAACCTCAGTGGAGAAACAATTGGAAGCAATTCTGAGGAACAGAATTAATCTGTATTTGGAGAGGCAGAGATTAATCAAGAGCAGTCATTATGGTTTGTTAAGAAGAGGTCATGTCTGACCAACTTGGTTAAATTTTCAAAGAGGTGACTAGGTGACCAAATGAGGGCAATGCATTTGACAATATCTGCTGAAGTCCAACTAGACCATTAGAAAGTTCAAAGTTGGACATTGGTAATAAGATCCACGAGATCCAAGGAAATTTCACATTGGATCCAGAATTCGCTGAGACGCAAAAAGCTTGAATGATTGCTGTGAGTGTTTTTGTGCCTGGAAGCCTGTGACAATTTAAGGTTCTGTAGGAATCAGTGCTGATACCCTTGCTGTTTGTGGTAAATGTAAATGAATTATACTTGAATGTACATTCATAGGTGAAATGAAAATTGGTGAGATTGTAAATAGTGAGTGTGGTCAGTGATGAGAGTGGTATCTTCCCATAGTGTGGGCAGTGATGGGAGTGTATCTTCCCTAAGTGTGGGCAATGATGGGAGTAGTTCCTTCCCAGAGTGTGGGCAGTGATGGGAGTGGTACCTTCCCAGAGTGTGGGCAATGATGGGAGTAGTTCCTTCCCATAGTGTGGGCAGTGATGGGAGTAGTTCCTTCCCAGAGTGTGGGCAATGATGGGAGTAGTTCCTTCCCAGAGTGTGGGCAGTGATGGGAGTGGTACCTTCCCAGAGTGTGGGCAATGATGGGAGTAGTTCCTTCCCAGAGTGTGGGCAGTGATGGGAGTGGTACTTTCCCAGAATGTGGGCAATAGTGAGAAGAATAGCTTTAAATTACAGAAGGATATAGGCAAACTGGTCAGATAGGCTGATCAGTGGCAAATGGAATTCAATCCGGGTAAATGTGAGTTGATGAACCTTAGCAGAACAACAAGGCGTGGGACTACATGATGGACAGTAGTACCCTGGGAAGCACAATTGATGAGAGGGACCTTTATTCATTTCCACCAGTCCCTTAAGATAGCAGGACAGGAAGGTAATTAGATTAGATTACTTACAGTATGGAAACAGGCCCTTCGGCCCAAAAAGTCCACACCCACCCGCCGAAGCACAACCCACCCATACCCCTACATTTACCCCTTCTTACCTTACACTACGGGCAATTTAGCATAGCCAATTCACCTGACCTGCACATCTTTTGGACTGTGGGAGGAAACCGGAGCACCCGGAGGAAACCCACGCAGACTCGGGGAGAATGTGCAAACTCCACACATTCAGTCGCCTGAGTCGGGAATTGAACCCGGCTCTCTGGCGCTGTGAGGCAGCAGTGCTAACCACTGTGCCACCGTGTCGCCATAATGTGATATATTGGCTATATGACAAATGTGGCACATGTGATATTTACCTTTATTAGTCAAGGCTTAGAGTTTAAGAGCAGGGAGGTGATGCTGGAACTATATAAAATGTTTGTTTGGCCACAGCTAGAATATTGTGTGCAATTCTGGAATCCACATTATGAGAGGGATGTGATAGCACTGGAGAGGGTGCAGAGGTAACCTGTGAGGATATTGCGAGGGCTGGAGAATTTTGATCAAAGATTGGATAGAGTCATAGAGATGTACTGCATGGAAAGAGACTCTTCAGTCCAACTCGTCCATGGCAGCAAGATTTCCTAACCTAATCTAGTCCCATTTGCCAGCACTTGGCCCATATCCATCTAAAGCCTTCCTATTTATATACCCATCCAGATGCTTTTTAAACACTGCCTCTGGCAGCTCATTCTATATAGGCACCACCCTCTCTATGAAGAAGTTGCCCCTTAGGTCCCTATTATAGATTAGATTAGATAACCTACAGTGTGGAAACAGGCTCTTCGGCCCAACAAGTCCACACCGACCCGCCAAAGTGCACCAACCCAGACCCATTCCCCTACATTTACCCCTGCACCTAACACTATGGGCAATTTAGCATAGCCAATTCACCTAACCTGCACATTTTTGGACTGTGGGAGGAAACCAGAGCACCCGGAGGAAACCCACGCAGACACGGGGAGAATGTGCAAACTCCACACAGTTAGTCGCCTGAGGCAAGAATTGAACCGGGGTCTCTGGCGCTGTGAGGCAGCAGTGCTTGCCACCGTGCTGCCCACAAATCCTATGTCTTTCTCCCTTTCACCCTAAACCTATGCCCTCTAGTTTTGGACTCCCCCACCCCAGGAAAAGAACTGACTATTTATCCTATCTATGCCTCTCATGATTTTATAAACCTCTATAAGGTCACCCCTCAGCCTCCAACGCTCTAGGGAAAACAAACCCAGCCTATTCAGCCTCCCCTTAACTCAAATCCTCCAACCCTGGCAACATCCTTGTAAATCTTTTCTGAACCCTTTCAAGTTTCACAACATCGTTCCAATAGGAAGGAGACCAGAATTGCACACAAAGTTCCAAAAGTGGCCTAACCAACGTCCTGTACAGCTGCAACATGACCTCTCAATTCCTGTATTCAATACTCTGACCAATAAAGGAAAGGATACCAAACGCCTTCTTCACTATCCTATCTACATGCAACTCTACTTTCAAGGAACTATGAACCTGCACTCCAAGGTCTCTTTGTTCAGCAACTCTCCCCAGGACCTTACCATTAACTATCTAAGTCCTGCCAAGATTTGCTTTCCCAAAATGCAGTACTTCAGATTTATCTAAATTAAACTCCCTCTGCCAGTCCTCAGCCCATTGGTTCATCTGATCAAGATCCTGTTGTAGTTTGAGGTAACCTTCTTCGCTGTCCACTACACCTCCAATTTTGGTGTCCTCCACAAACTTACTAATTATACCTCTTATATTAAATTCCAAATCATTTATATAAATGATGAAAAGTAGTGGACCCAGCACTGATCCTTGTGGCATTCCACTGGTCACAGGCCTCCAGTCTGAAAAAACAACACTCCACCACCACCCTCTGTCTTCTTCCTTCGAGCTAGTTCTGTATTCAAATGCCTCGTTCTCCCTGTATTCTAACCTTGCTAACCAGTCTACCATGAGAAACTCTGTTGAACGCCTTACTGAAGTCCAATCAGATCACATTCACTGCTCTGCCCTCATCAATCCTCTTTGTTACTTTTTCAAAAACCTCAATTAAGTTGGTGAGATATAATTTTCCATGCATAAAGCCATGTTGACTTTCCCTAATCGGTCCTTGCCTTTCCAAATACATGTAAATTCTGTCCCTCAGGATTCCCTCCAGCAACTTGCCCACCACCGATGTCAGGCTCAACGGTCTATAATTTCTGGTTTTTCCTTACCAACTTTCTTAAATAGTGGCACCATGTATGACAACCTCCAGTTTTCTGGCACCTTACCTGCGACTATCGCCGATACAAATATCTCAGTAAGAGGCCCAGCAATCATTTCCCTAGCTTCCCACAGAGTTCTAGGGTACACCTGATCAGGTCCTGGAGATTTATCCGCTTTTATGCATTTCAAGACATCCTGCACCACTACCTCTGTAATAGGGACATTTTTCAAGATGTCAACATCTATTTCCCCACATTCTATATCTTCCATGTCCTTCTCCACAGTAAACACTGATCAGAACACTCGTTTCGTATCTCTCCCATCTCCTGCAGCTCCATGCATAGGCTACTGATCTTTGAGGGGCCCTATTCTCTCCCTTGTTACCCTTTTGTCTTTAATGTATTTGTAAGAACTCTTTGGATTTTCCTTAATCCTATTTGCCAAAGCAATCTCACATCCCCATTTTGCCATCCTGATTTTCCTCTTAAGTATACTCCTACTGCCTTTATACTCTAAGGATTCACTTGATCTCTCCTGACATATGTTACCTTCTTTTTCGTGTCAAAACTGCAATTTTTCAAATCATCCATTATTCCCCATACGTACCAGCCTTTCCTTTCACCTGAACAGGAATATACTGTCTCTGGACTCGTTATCTCATTTCTGAAGGCTTCTCATTTTCCAGCCATCCTTTTAAATGCGTACATCTGCCTCCAATCAGTCTTTGAAAGTTGTTGTCTAATACTGTCATTATTAGCCTTTGTCCAATTTAGTACTTCAACGTTTAGATTTCATCTATCCTTTTCCATCACTATTTTCAGTTGAAACTTTATTGCTGGAACAGCACAGCAGGTCAGGCAGCATCCAGGGAACAGGAGATTCGACGTTTCGGGCACAGGCCCTTCTTCAGGCCTGAAGAAGGGCCTGTGCCCGAAACGTCGAATCTCCTGTTCCCTGGATGCTGCCTGACCTGCTGTGCTGTTCCAGCAATAAAGTTTCAACTTTGATCTCCAGCATCTGCAGACCTCACTTTCTCCTCGAAGATTTCAACCTACTGCGAATCCTCTTACAAGGATGCCTTCCTTGAAGAAGCTCTCTGCCTCTCTCTACAAAGATCTCAGTGAGTCCCTCTCTCACTGCACACCCCAGGTCATCTCCTCTGCACAGAAGCTCTTCAGCCATATTCTGAAGCAGACTCGTTACCACAGCCATATCTCCTTTCTCAGCACCTGCCTACGGAACCGACTGATCCCCCATGGACTCCAGATCACCTTCCGACCAACACAATTTGGACCCAACCAGGACTACCAGTACCTGCAACAAATCCGCAGCCTCCAGCAACGGACCTCCCTCCGGATCCTCCGCTCCACGCTTGCAGCCATGCGCCGGTACCTACATTCCCTGCAACTCGACCTACCCCAGCTCAGGACAACTCTCTCACAGACCTGCAAAGGACCTCTACTGTTCTTCATTTACAGAAGAATCCATAGACTGAACAAACAGTTCTTTCTAGCCATTTCGGAAATTAAAGGCAGTAAGTACAGATTCCTGAAGAAGGGCCTGTGCCCGAAACGTCGAATCTCCTGTTCCCTGGATGCTGCCTGACCTGCTGTGCTGTTCCAGCAATAAAGTTTCAACTTTGATCTCCAGCATCTGCAGACCTCACTTTCTCCTCATCACTATTTTCAAACTAACAGAATCATGACCGCTGGCTCCAAAGTGCTCTCCCACTGTTAAGATACGGAGTTGGCTAAATTTAAAACCAGCAACACAGAAAAGAATTATC
Source organism: Chiloscyllium plagiosum (assembly GCF_037043375.1). Taxonomy (NCBI): domain Eukaryota; kingdom Metazoa; phylum Chordata; class Chondrichthyes; order Orectolobiformes; family Hemiscylliidae; genus Chiloscyllium; species Chiloscyllium plagiosum. The sequence goes on from NW_028270148.1 coordinate 81,070,631, forward strand.
CCATGGTCGTAATCAGTAAAAATTCGAATGGCCAAGGACTATTTAAAGTAAAAATTAACAGCTTTATTTCTTAAAGTATAACAGAGAATAATTAATTAACCACTGCTGTGGTTCTGTTCGCCGAGCTGGAAGTTTTTGTTGCAAACGTTTCGTCCCCTATCTAGGTGACATCCTCAGTGCTTGGGAGCTTTCTGTGAAGCGCTTCTCTGGTGTTTCCTCCGGCATTTATAGTGGCCTGTCCCTGCTGCTTCCGGTTGTCAGTTTCAGCTGTCCGCTGTAGTGGCCGGTATATTGGGTCCAGGTCTATGTGTTTGTTGATGGAGTTTGTGGATGAGTGCCAAGCTTCTAGGAATTCCCTGGCTGTTCTTTGTTTCGCTTGCCCTATAATGGTAGTGTTGTCCCAGTCAAATTCATGTTGCTTGTCGTCTGCGTGTATGGCTACTAGGGATAGCTGGTCGTGTCGTTTCGTGGCTAGTTGATGTTCGTGGATGCGGATCGTTAGCTGTCTTCCTGTTTGTCCTATATAATGTTTTGTGCAGTCCTTGCATGGGATTTTGTACACTACGTTAGTTTTGCTCATACTGGGTATCGGGTCATTCGTTTTGGTGAGTTGTTGTCTGAGAGTGGTTGTTGGTTTGTGTGCTGTTATGAGTCCTAGTGGTTGCAGTAGTCTGGCTGTCATTTCAGAGATGTTCTTGATGTATGGTAGTGTGGCTAGTCCTTTGGGTTGCGGCATGTCCTCGTTCTGTTGTCTCTCCCTTAGGCATCTGTTGATGAAATTGCGAGGATATCCGTTTTTGTGAATACCTTGTATAGGTGTTCCTCTTCCTCTTTTTGCAGTTATGGTGTGCTGCAGTGTGTTGTGGCCCTTTTGAACAGTGTCTTGATGCAACTTCGTTTGTGTGTATTGGGGTGGTTGCTTTCATAGTTCAGGACTTGGTCTGTGTGTGTGGCTTTCCTGTGTATCTTAGTGGTGAATTCTCCGTTTGGTGTTCTCTGTACCCCAATTCCACACTCACAGGAATCCGATTCACGAGAGAGGAAGAAAAGGACAACCAACTCCCATTCCTAGACGTGAGGGTACAGAGAACACCAAACGGAGACTTCAACACCAAGGTACACAGGAAAGCCACACACACAGACCAAGTCCTGAACTATGAAAGCAACCACCCGAATACACACAAACGAAGTTGCATCAAGACACTGTTCAAAAGGGCCACAACACACTGCAGCACACCAGAACTGCAAAAAGAGGAAGAGGAACACCTATACAAGGTATTCACAAAAAACGGATATCCTCGCAATTTCATCAACAGATGCCTAAGGGAGAGACAACAGAACGAGGACATGCCGCAACCCAAAGGACTAGCCACACTACCATACATCAAGAACATCTCTGAAATGACAGCCAGACTACTGCGACCACTAGGACTCATAACAGCACACAAACCAACAGCCACACTCAGACAACAACTCACCAAAACGAATGACCCGATACCCAGTATGAGCAAAACTAACGTAGTGTACAAAATCCCATGCAAGGACTGCACAAAACACTATATAGGACAAACAGGAAGACAGCTAACGATCCGCATCCACGAACATCAACTAGCCACGAAACGACACGACCAGCTATCCCTAGTAGCCATACACGCAGACGTCAAGCAACATGAATTTGACTGGGACAACACTACCATTATAGGGCAAGCGAAACAAAGAACAGCCAGGGAATTCCTAGAAGCTTGGCACTCATCCACAAACTCCATCAACAAACACATAGACCTGGACCCAATATACCAGCCACTACAACGGACAGCTGAAACTGACAACCGGAAGCGGCAGGGACAGGCCACTATAAATGCCGGAGGAAACACCAGAGAAGCGCTTCACAGGAAGCTCCCAAGCACTGAGGATGTCACCTAGACAGGGGACGAAACGTTTGCAACAAAAACTTCCAGCTCGGCGAACAGAACCACAGCAACGAGCACCCGAGCTACAAATCTTCTCACAAACTTTAATTAACCACTATTTACAATTTCTTCCTCTAACCTATCTTTTACCTTCCCTTCTATAATACTAATCTGATAAAACTCCCATTTAAGATTTATAAAACCACACTTCTTACCTCAAATTCAGGCAACTTTTGTTCTTCTGTTCAGATCTTCCTATGTCTTCTTTTCTTCTTAGGAATTTTTGCATTACAGGTTACTGATCGAAAAGCTAATTTAAAGAGAGGTATTTTTCAAGCAGTTTGTTTCCAGGCTGCACTTGGCAGTTCTCCTCTCAACTGTTCAATTTTTCCTGGTCTTATACCCCAAAGCATCAGATTGTGTCATTGGCTTTTAAGATTGTCAATTTACTCAATTCAAATTCGATTGGAGTTTGATATTTTTCAGGGTATAATTTAAATTGATTGGCTGAATTCGAATTTGTTTTTGTCTCCAGGCAACAAGCTAATAGAGTTGTTTGAGTATGTGTTACATTGTTGCCTGATGGAGAATCACTTGGTGTTGTGTCCAGTAGTTCTGCTGCTTTTAACTCTCTTAAAGTACACTCACATCTTCTTAACACCTTCCCCCTTAAGAAAAAAAGCACCATCATAATGAAAAGATTGCTTCATTTTTTTGTCTACTTTTTATACACATTTACCATAATATACAAATAACTTTAATATAAGTTCACCTTAACATCTTCCCATAACATTAAATAAAGACAATTCTCATCAAAACTTTATTAGTTAAATCCGCGAAAATGCATCTGTGATTACATTCTTCCAACCCACAACATGTACGATTTTTAAGTTAAAAGTCTATAACATAAGACTCTAATGAAATAGTCTCATATTCCTATCTTTAAACCGTTCTAACAATGTAAGTAGATTGTGGTCAGAGTACATAACCGTCTCCGACACATTGTTCGTGTCATACACATTAAAATGTTATAAGGCCAGTACCAAACTCAATAGTTCCTTTTCAATTGTGGAGTATTTCCACTGGTGGACGTTGATCTTCTTCAAAAAGTAACCAACTGGCAGTTCAATCCCATTCTCATCTTCCTATAGGAGTGCAGCTCCAACTCCAATGTCACTAGTATCGATCGCGACTTTAAAAGGTTTTGAAAAGTTTGGTGTAGCTAAAACTGGTTTGGTGGTTAATATCAATTTCAAATGGTCAAATGCCTCCTGGCATGATTCTGTCCACTGAAACTTTGTGTTCTTCTTCAGTAAATCGACTCCACTACACTGCTGAAGTTAGAATCCACTGAGTCCTAAGAATCGAAGTACCTCTTTCTTCGAGGTTGGTCGTGAAAATTCCTCAATGGCTTTTGTCTTTGCATTCCGTGGGGTCAACCTTCCATGACTGATGTTATGTCCCAAGAACGTCACCTCTGCTTTTGCGAATTCCATTTTATTTAAGTTTATCACCAGTTTTGCTTCTCGTAGTCATTCAAAGAGCTTTGCCAACTGTACCATGTGATCTTTCCAGGACTTACTAAAGAGCACTATATCGTCCAAACAGACTGCACAGTTTGTTAACCCAGCTACAACCTGAGACTTTGGAATGTGACGGGTGCATTCTTCATTCCAAAGGACATCACTTTAAACTGATGTAGCTCATTTGGGGTTACAAACACAGAAATTTCTTTCGCCATCTCTGATAAAGGTACCTGCCAGTAACCACGCATTACATTTAACTTGGTGATGTAACTGGCTTGTCTAACTTTCTCGATACAGTCCTCCAATCTAGAAATTAGATATGAGGCTGACTTTTGTAACGGCGTTGACCTTCCGACAATCCATGCAGAATTGTTGAGTCCTGTCTGGTTTGGGAACTAAGATGATCGGTGAACTCCACTTGCTCTGGCTTGGTTTGATGATGTCCTCGTCGAGCATGGCATCCACCTTCATCTGGACCTGTCTGGCTTTGAAAGGATTAAGCCAATAGGGATGTTGTTTTATCACAGCAGTATTTCCTACGTCTACTTCATGTACAATAGCATTAGTCTTTCCCATCTGATTCTTACATAGGTTCTTATACTACAGTAACAAATCTGTTCAATGCTCCTGACATCGATAGCTTACTAATCTATACCACTCCTCAAGGACTTCTTCATTTTTAAATCTATTTTGAGGCACCTCAAAATCCACATAATCTGGATTTGATTCCTCACTCTGCGAGGCCATAACTAACACCTGTTTCTCCAGTTCTTTCTCTCTAGTGTAATATGATTTCAGCATGTTCACATGACATACCCAATAGCTTTTCTTTCTATCTGGCATCTTTACTAAATAGTTCACCTGACATACTTTTTCTCAATTTGATAGGGACCCTAAACCTGGCTTTGAAGGGATCTCCTATCACTGGCAACAATACTAACACGTCATCCCCTTGAGAAAATGTCCGAGTCTTGGAGCTTTTATCTGCCACCTGCTTCATTCTACATTATGCCCTCTTTAGGTGCTGTTTAGCTAACTCACCTACTCGATTTAGTCTCTACCTCACCTCCAATACATAATCTAAGTGTGATATCTCTGACATTGGTCCTGTCAATTTTTCTTTAATTAATTTCAAAGGGCCTCTCACTTCATGACTGAATATTAACTTGAAGGGAGTAAACTGAATAGATTCATTTGGGGCATCTCTAATGGCAAACATTACCAATGGGATACCTTTTTTCTAATTATTCTGGAAATCTTGAAAGTATGCTCTCAACTCATGTTGTAGCATTAATATGCTACAACAAGATGCTTTGATGCCATCTTTCTGAAGCTCCCTGGAATTCGGGATGATAAGCACTGGATTTAAAATGCTGTATATCTAAGCTATTCATAACCTCTTTAAACAGCCTAGCAGTAAAATTTGACCCTTGGTCTGACTGAATCTCTCTGGGTAGCCCATACCGTGTGAAGAAAACTACTAATTCCTATACTAGCCTTTTTGCCTTGAACTCCATAATGGTAGAAATCTGGTAGACACATCCATTATGGTTAACAAGTACTTTTAGTTCTCGGGAGGGGACCTACATAATCAATTATAAACTCGAGTGTAAGGTTCTTCAAATGCAGGAATTAGCAACAAAGGTGCAGGTTTTATTACCACCTGTGGCTTGCCTACCATTTGGCAGGTGTTACACGTGCAGCAAGAGTGAACCAAGTCCTTGTACGTTACAGGCCAATACCTTCGCCTGAGTCTTTCGTACTCCTAGGTGACCATCTACAGGTAGTTCATGTGCTACCCGTAACACTTCCTGTCTGTAAGCTACTGGCAACACAATCTGGTGCACTTCGGCCCATTTCGCCTCTGCACAAACCTGCCGTGGTCTCCATTTCTGTCTGAGGATTCAATCTTTCAGATAATAACCCTCAGGAATACTTTCTGCCTCCTTTTCAGAGCACACATCCACACATTTTATCGTCTTGTCTTGCTGTTGCAAGTCTCTTAACCTTTCAGGATTAAACACTTCTGTCTGACCCTCTGCCTGTTCAGGTTTATCGTGCACCGTTACATCAAATAGGGTATCCGCTAACCGAACCTCAACTCCTTCATCTTCCTCTTTACTTTTCACTTTGTGCTGTGACTTATGATAATGGGATTTGATTACTATACAGTCCGGGAAAATACCAGGACTTTTGTGTTTTAACTTCTCAGTTTCTTGGTCTTCCTTGGGCTTCTCCACAACAAGGGGTGTAACTGCCTCCTTGGATCCTGCCAAATCATTCCCAAGAATAAACTGAATTCCTGGAACTGACACTCTGTCAATCACTCCCACTGTTACTTCCCCAAGCCTTGAGTTGACACTCCAACCTGATCTGATATAAGGGAACGTTAAATTTCTGTCCATGTATCCCACAAATTACCAAACTCTCAAGTAACAGAGCAGAAAGAGTGCATATTCACTCATCCCTTACTATCAGCGTCTGGTTAGATCCTGTGTCTCTCAAAATTATAACATCTTGTCCTTCTCCCCCTGTTCTTTCTGAGTAATCTTTACCTACTGAGGCATATTCTTTGTAGAGCTCAGTACTAACTCCATACCCAGTCCCTGTCTAGCCTGTGCACTTTTCTGCAGCTCCTCGGCTCTTCCTCGGGTCTCCTGTACTATCTTCACTAATGCCACTGGCTTAGCTTCTTTTACCACATCTTTTCACACAGTGTCTTTTCTTAATGACCAGCACAGTGACTTCTTGTTTCATTTTTATCCTGGAACATTAAACTGCCAGTACTGTCCATCCCTGAGCCATGTTTCTGTAATTACTGATATCCCATGCCCATGTTCCTAACCATGCCCTGAGTTCATCTGCCTTCCCTGTTAGGCCTCGTGCATTGAAGTAAATGCAGTTTAATTTATCAGTCCTACCTTGTTCTCTGCTTTGTCCATGCCTGCCCTGACTGTTTGACTCGCTTTTTTTTAACAACTATACCAGTCTCAGATTGATTTCTTTCCTCACTTTTCCCTGGGTCCCATCACTCCATCTTACTAGTTTAAATCCTCCTGAGCAGCCCTAGCAAATCTCCCTGCCAGTATATTAGTCCCTTGCCAATTCTGGTGCAAACCATCCTTTTTGTGCAGGTCACGTCTACCCCAGAAGAGATTCCGATGATCCAAAATTATGAACTCTTCTCCCATGCACCAGCTCCTCAGCCATGCATTCATCTGCTGTAGCCTCCTATTCCTACCCTCACTAGCTTATAGCACCAGCAGTAATCCAGATATTACTACCCTTGAGGACCTCCTTTTTAAATTCCTGCCTAACCTTCTTTATTGGTCCCTTCAGAATCTCATCCTTTTTCCTTCCTATGACATTTGTGCCAATGTGGACAACAACCTCCTGCTGGTCCATTTCCTCAAGGACATTCTGCACCTTCTCAGAGACATCCTTGAGCCTAGCACAGGGAGTCAACTTACCATTCTGATTTCTCGCTGCTGACTGCAGAAATGTTTTTCTGTGCCTCTGACTAGAGAGTTTCCTATCACAATTGATCACTTGGAATCTGACATACCCCTCATTACAGTCTCGAAACTTGGTTGTTTGTGCTGCCATCACCCCCTATATTTTCCAAAACAGCATACTCATTTGAAATGGGAGTAGCCACAGAAGACCCTTGCACTACCTGCCCATCCCTCCTACATTTCCTGGAGTTAATCCATCTACCTGACTGTATCTGGGGCTTTACTCCCTTCCTATAACTGCCATCTATCACACCCCCTGGCTCTTGTAATTCCTCATTGCCTCTGGTAGACTTGCGTTGTTTTTCTTGGAGCAGAGAAGAGTGAAGGAGAGACATGATTGAGACAGAGTCATAGAGATGTATTGCACAGAAACAAACCCTTTGGTCTAACTCGTCTATGCCAAATAGATTAATCTAGTCCCTTTTGTCAGCACTTGGGCCATATCCCTCTCAACCCTTCCTATTCATATACCCATTCAGACACTTTTTAAATGCTGAAATTGTACTAGCCTCCACCACTTCCTCTGGTAGCTCATTCCATACATGCACCACACTCTGTGTGAAAATGTCCCCCCTTTGTTTCCTTTCAAATCTTTCCACTCTCACCCTAAACCTATGCCCTCTAGTTCTGAACTCCCCCAGCCCAGGGAAAATACCTTGTCTATTTACCCATTCCATGACTTTGTAAACCTATATAAACCTCAGCCTCCGATGCTCCATGAAAACCCGCCTCAGCCTATTCAGCCTCTCCCTGTAGTTCAAATCCTCCAACTCTGACAACATCCTTGTCAATCTTTTCCGAATCATTTCAAGTTTCACAACATCTTTCTGATAGCAGAGAGATCAAAATTGCACACAATATTACAAAAGTGGACCAACCAATGTCCTGTACAGCCACAACATGACCTCCCAACTCCTATACTTAGTGCTCTGACCAATAAAGGAAAACATACCAAATACCATCTTCACTATCTGATCTACCTGCAACTTCACTTGCAAGGAACTATGAACCTGCACTCCAACATCTCTATTCAGCAACACTCCTTTGGAACTTACCATTAAGTGCCCCAATTTGCTTTTCCAAAATGCAACACCTCACGTTTATCTAAATTAAACTCCATCTGCCACTCCTCAGCTCGTTGGACCATCTGATCAAGATCTCGTTGTACTGAGGTAGGTTTCTTCACTGTCCACTATACCTCTAAATTTGCTGTCATCTGCAATCTTAGTAACTATACCTCGTATGTTCATATCCAAATCATTTACATAAATGGTGGGCGGCACGGTGGCACAGTGGTTAGCACTGCTGCCTCACAGCGCCAGAGACGCGGGTTCAATTCCCGCCTCAGGCGACTGACTGTGTGGAGTTTGCACATTCTCCCCGTGTCTGCGTGGGTTTGCTCTGGTTTCCTCCCACAGTCCAAAGATGTGCAGGTCAGGTGAATTGGCCATGCTAAATTGCCCGTAGTGTTAGGTAAGGGGTAAATGTAGGGGTATGGGTGGGTTGTGCTTCGGCGGGTCGGTGTGGACTTGTTGGGCCAAAGGGCCTGTTTCCACACTGTAATCTAATCTAATGTAATCTAATCTAAAAAATGATGTAAAGCAATGGACCCAGGCCTCCAGCTTGAAAAGCAACACTCCACCACCTTCTTTATCCAAATGACTAGTTTTCCCTGTATTCCATGAGATCTAAACTTGCTACCAGTCAGCCATGAGGAACTTGTTGAACACCTTTCTGAAGCCCATCTAGATCATGTCCACCACTTTGCCCTTATCAATACTTCTTCAAAAAATTCAATTAAGTTAGTGAGACATAACTTTCCACGCACAAAGGCATGTCGATGATCCGTCATCACTCCTTGCCTTGACAAAAACATGGAAATCCTGTCCCTCAGGATTCCTCCAACAACTTGCCCATGATCAATTTCAGGTTCACCTGTCTATAGTTCCCTGGCTTTTCCTTACCACCTTTCTGAAACAGTGGCACCATGTTAGCCAACCTCCAGTCTTCTGGCACTTCACCTGTGACTATCAATGGACAAGAGGCCCAGCAATCGCTTCCCACAGAGTTCTAGGTACACCTGATCAGGTCTTGGAGATTATTCATCTTTATGCACTTTAAGACATCCAGCACTTCCTCCTCTGTAATATGGACATTTTTCAAGTTGTCACCATCTATTTCCTCACATTCTATATCTTCCATGTCTTTCTCCATAGTAAACACTGATGCAAAATACTTGTTTGTATCTCACCCATCTCCTGAGATCCAACACAAAGGGCAACTTGCTGATCTTTGAGGGGCCCTATTCTCTCCCTAGTTACCCTTTTGTCCTTAATGTATTTATAAAATCCCTTTGGATTCTCCATAACCCTATTTGCCAAAGCTATTTCATGTCCCCTTTTTGCCCTCCTGATTTCCCTTTAAGTATGCTGCCTTTATACGCTTTTAGGGATTCACTCTATCTCTGCTGTCTACACCTGGCATATGCTTCATTCTTTTTCTTGAAGAAAGCCTCAATTTCTCTAATCATCCAGCATTCCCTATATCTTACAGCCTCGCCTTTTATCCTAATAGGAACATACCATCTCTGGATTCTGTTATCTCATTTCTGAAGGCTTCCCATATTTCAGCCCTCCCTTCACCTGCGAACATCTGCCCCCAATTAACTTTTGAAAGTTCCTGCCTAATACCATCAAAATTGGCCTTCCTCCAATTTAGTTCTTCAACCTTTAGATCCGGTCTATCCTTTACCACCACTGCGTTAAAAATAATAGAATTATGGTCACTGGCTCCAAAGTGCCTACCCCCCCCGACCTCCAGCTGACACCTCAGTCACTCACCCTGCCTTATTTCTCATGAGCAGGTCAAGTTTTGCACCTTCTGTATTGAGTACATCCACATACTGAATCAGAACACTTTCTTATACACACTTAACAAATTCCTCACCATCCAAACCCTTAACACAATGACAGTCCCAGTCTGTGGAAAGTTAAAATCCCCTAACATAACCACTTTGTTATTCTTACAGATGACTGAGATCTCCTTACAGATTTGTTTCTCAATATCCTGCTGACTATTGTTGGTGGTGGTGGAGGGGGGGTTCTATACCACAATCCCAATAAGATAATGATCTCTTTCTTATTTCTCAGTTCACCCAACTAACTTCTGTGGATGTACTCCCAGCGATATCCTCTCTAAATACAGCACTTATGTTATCCCTTGTCAAAAATGCCACTCCCCTCCTCTCTTTACCCCCCCTTTCTGTTTTTGCTATTGCAATTTGTATTCTGGATCATTAAGCTGCCTGTCCTGTCTCTCCCTGAGCCACATTTCTGTAATTGCTATGATATCCCAGTCCCATGTTCCTAACCATGCCCTGAGTTCAACTGCCTTCCCAGTTAGGCCTCTTGCATTGAAATAAATGCAGTTTAATTTATCAGTCCTATCTCATTTTCCGCTTTTTTCCTGCCTGCCCTGACTATTTTGACTTACTCCTTTCCCCGACTGTACCAGTGTCAGATTGATCTCTTTCCTCACTATCTCCCTGGGTCCCACCCTCCCTCCCCACTTCCTTCTTATTAGTTTAAATCCTCCTGAGTAGCTCCAGCAAATCTCCCTGGCAGTATATTAGTCCCTTTACAATTGTGGTGCAATCCATCCTTTTTGTGCAGGTCACTTCTACCTCAGAAGAGATTCAATGATCCAAATATGTGAACCCTTCTTCCCTGCACCAGCTCCTCAGCCACACATTCATCTGCTCTAACCTCCTATTCCTACCCTCACTAGCTCGTAGCACAGGGAGTAATCCAGATGTTACTACCCTCGAGGACCTCCTTTTAAACTCCTGCCTAACCTTCTATATTCTCCCTTCAGAATCTCATCCTTTCACTTCCAATGTTGTTAGTTCCAATGTGGACAACAACCTCCTGCTGATCCTTCTTCCCTTTGGGATTATTCTGCACTGTCTCTGAGATATCCTTGATCCTGGCACCTGGGAAGCAATACACCATTCTGATTTCTCGTGACTGGCCGCAAAAATGCCTGTGACTACAAGTTTCCTATCATAATCGATCACTTGGAACCTGATATACCTCTCATTACAGTAGAGCCTGTCCCAATACCAGAAAGTTGCCTGTTTGTGCTACATTCCCCTGAGAGTCCATCACCCTCTATATTTTCCTGGACAGCATACTTGTTTGTGGTGGGGTGTGCCACAGGAGACCCCTGCACTACCTGTCTCCTCTCCTACCTTTCCTGGAAGTAACCAATCTACCTGACTTTATCTGCGGTTTTCCCCCCTTCCTATAACTGCCATCCGTCACACCACCTAGGTCTTGTAAATTCCTCATTGCCTCTAACTGCCAATCCAATCAAGCTATGCCATTTAATAGGACTCGCAACCAAAAACACTTCCTGCAGACAACATCATTCGTGACAAGGAGACTCTCCCTAAGCTTTCACCCCCAAAAGGAAGAGCACATCACTCTATTATAGGCCATCTCTTTACCTTGGAGAAAGTGAAGGCTGCAGATGCTGGAGATCAGAGTCGAGGGTGTGGCGCTGGAAAAGCATAGCAGGACAAACAGCATTGGAGGAGCAGGAGAGTCAATGTTTCAGGCAAGAGCCCTGTATCAGGAATGAGGCTTTTGAGCTGAGGGCATAGAGAGATAAATCAGAAGGGGGTGGAGCTGGGAGGAAGATAGCTGAGAGTACGTTAAGTATATCAGGTATATCAGGTTCCAAGTGATCGATTATGGTGGATGTGGGGGTGAAGGTGATAAGTTGGAGAGGAGGTTGCAGCGGATAGATGAGAAGGAAGATGGACAGGTAGGACAGGTCATGACTGCAGTGACGAGTTGGTAGATTGGAACTGGGATGAGGTGGAGGGGAGGGGAAATGAGGAAGCTGGTGAAATCCACATTGATGCCATGGCGTTGGAAGGTCCCAAGGCGGAAAGTGAGGCGTTCTTCCTCCAGGCGTCAGATGGTAAAGGAGCAGCGATGGACCACACGGCATCAATGTGGACCATTAGTTTCCTCATTTTCCCCCCCCCCACCTTATTCCAGATCTAACCTTCCAACTCGACACCTCCTTTATGACCTCTCAGGCTCACCTGTCCAACCTATTCACAACCTTTTCATTCCAGGTATCAATTTAGTAAAACAACATTGAACCACCTCCAATGCACTTAAATCTGTCTCTGTTTCTATAGTTTTATACAGTTTTGGTTTTTAATCTGTTTCAGTCTTTGTTTCCTTAGAAACTGGGAAGGTCAATTTCCTTTCTCAGTTTTCCTTTTCAAGTAGAGTGTATCTTTAAAAAATATGACCTTTGACCTCATCTATCCCAGTTATTTCTGTATATAAATGTATAGAACTCCTTTTCTGTTGGATTCTGCCTCTCCTTTTCTTCTGTCTTTGATGAATAGCTGGTAAGTTTTTTTTTTCAACCAGTTCTCTCAGTCAGAAATGCCTCTCCCTTTTTTAGTTCTTCAGACATTCTTCACTCCTTTAGTGAGTTGTCTAGTGTAATGTTTGAGTTCTCCCAGCATATGGTCAATACATGTGATCGTCAGAAAGGAGGATGTGGCATTTCAGTCAGGCCCAACAAGCAGGATGTGAGACAGACTATATTAGGATTAATTTTATTTGTTTGTTTCTGCTGTTTTGAAAAATGCTATGTTACTTAGAATACAAATAACTCAATGCTAAGCACATTCAGTGTAAGCAGGTCTGCTGTTTACATATAATATCATCAAAAAAGAACTGCTGAAGCATCCTTTATGGTGGCATGGTGGCTCAGTGGTTGGCACTGCTGCCTCACAGCACCAGGGTCCCAGGTTCGATTCCAACCTCGGGCGACTGTATGCGTGGAGTTTGCACATTCTCCCTGTGTCTGCGAGTGTTCCGGTTTCCTCCCACATTCCAAAGATGTGCACATCAGGTGAATTAGTCATGCTAGATTGCCCATAGTGCTAGGTGCATTAGTCAGAGGGAAATGGTTCTGGGTGGGTTACTCTTTGGAAGGTCAGTGTGGACTGGTTGGGCTGAAGGTCCTGTTTCCACACTGTAGGGAATCTAATCTAATCCTCAGATGAGGAATAGGCTGTCACGGTTGGGAAGTCTGAAGCATTTCTAATTCTAAACGTAGCTGGTATGATAGTACTTCTAGCAAACTCTGTCCTCATACAAATCTACTGAGGGGTTTATTCTGAAATGTGAACACATTGCTACTTTCCACAGTTCCCCACTGGGAGTTTCCAATGTGTGCATTTTCTTGTGTTGTTTTTCTTTCCGAAGGAAAGCCACACAGTGGCTACCTCTTGTAGAAATTAAGTAATACTGAATGTTGCTTCAAATTGTAGCCTCACTGAAGATTAGTAGTATTAACAAGTGAAAGAGAGTATCTTTGCTGACCTGAATTCCTAAGAAACTAACACATAATTTGATCAATTAAACTAGTAAGTTGCAAATTGATCCATATTAAATATTCATATTTCTAATCCTCACTTTTGGTGGAATGCAAAGAAAACAGGAAACCTCAACTGAGTTAATAAGAGAGTAGTCAGCACTTGATATTTTGTCAGAGGCCCTCAGTTTTCCTTCATAAATTTTCTCTTCCGTTGTTTAGCAGTCCTGTGGTTTAGCTCCTGCTTTATTCACCCTTTTCCTTTCTGCTCCTCACCTCTCATTTCCTTCAGACTGATGAACTACAGAGAGTTAACATGTACACTAATAGATAGAAAAACCTGCTAGCTTTGAGAATACTGATTGAGTTGCTTTCAGAATATAGTCAATTCTTGAATATTATTTAAACAATAACTACACTCTTGATACAATATAAGAATCAAGGCCTTGACTTAAAAATTCATTAAAGAACTGATTCATTTTTAAAATGACTCAGAGCATTGACATGGCTAGTTTTGGTAATTGTCTGGTGTAATTTTACAGGAATTGAAGATGCAGACAGATGTACTCTGACAATCCTCATATCCTAGCTTGGGAATTACGGGTTACTGGAGAGACATGCTTAAAAAAAAAGTGAGTTAAAGATTGAAAATATTAAATGAAAGTAGAGGAAGTCCATTTGTACCACATAAAAGATTCTATGTGGGCAAACTATATTAGAGGGTTACATAATATACATATAGGTTATATAATATATTGATTATATATGTTCCCAAAGTTGTAGTAGAGCAGAGAGAAACCTTGCAACTAAAGTGAAATATGGCTCACAGAAATCACAATCCCCACTCATTGGGGATTTAATTACCCAAAGTTGCACTAATAAAATTAATTGTCACTTGGACAACTATGGATTAACTTAAAAAGCCAACAGATTTGTTAAGGTCAAGTCATGTTTAGCTAACAAGTTTCATTGAGGTAGTAGAGACAGTTGATAATTACAATATAAAGTGTGGTATATGGACTGACAAAAGAAGTTTTATAAAGTGTTGTGTAGTACACTTTCCAACAAATTTTAATCCTGTGGCAAAAAGTGACACTGGCAGTATAGTCGCAAAATTGGCTCAGTTACAGGAATAGATCATATGCTGAATGTTCACTTCTGACTGGAAGAAGGTATATAGTAGGTTCCTCAGAATTCAATGTTACGAGCCTTTCTTTTATTTATCTAGTTTAATATTAATCAGGCACAGATGTTACAAAATAGAAGTATTGCAAACTGCAAGGAGGAAAGCGATCATCTTTAAGAGACCATAGAGATAACAGGACAGGGGATATCTGGCTGATGCAACAATAGAAATCCAAAGAGTTGTATATTCTAAGAAGAATGATTGGAGATGATATAAAATGATGGACATAATTCTAAGGGGGTGTGGTTTCAGTAAAAGCAAAATAGAAATAATGAAACACCATACATCTGATGAGTCTGTCCCAACAATCAATGTGATCACTGCTGACCTTAGGCTTCAATTCTACTTTCCTACCTAATCCCCATCTCCCTTGATTCTCTGTGAGGCCAAACATTTGTCAGCCTGAACCTGGAATTACTCAATGTTGGGACATCTGCAGCTGTATGGGATAGAGAATTGCAAACACTTTGAGTGAAGAAATTTCTACTCATCTCAGTCCTGAATGATTGGTCCCTTCACCTTAAAGTTGCGGCTTTACATTGTAAATCCCAACGTCAGAGGAAATAACCTCTCAGTATCAACCCTGTTAAGCCCTTTCATAATCTGTGCGAAAACGTTATTCTCCTCTCATCTTAAAAATGATCCCCTACTCTTGGGAAAAGACTTTGGCTATTCACCTTAGCTATGCTCCTCATAATTCTGTAAACCTCTATAAGGTTACTCCTCTTCCCCCTAAACTCCAGTCTAAAAAGTCCCAGCCTAAGCCCATAACTCAAACCCTCCAGTCCCAGATTCATCATGGCAAATCTCCTCTGAACTCTCTCTAATTTAATAACATTCTTCCTATAGACAGGAGAACAGAACTGTAAAAAGTACTCCAAAAGTGTTCTTACCAATGTCCTGCACAATCTCAACGTGACACCCCATCTCCTGTATCAATGTTCTGAGCAAAGAAGGCAATCATGCTTCACACCTTCTTAACCATCCTATCTACCATTGACACAACTTTCTAAGAACTATGTGCATAAACCTCTAGGTCTCTCTACAACATTACCTAGGACTCTAACATAAACTATATACAAAATGCAATACTTCATATTTATCCAAATTAAGCTCCATCTGTCACTCCTCAGCCCATTCGTTAAATTGATCAAGATCCCTTTGTAATCTTAGATAACCTTCTTTACTGTTTTGGTGTCATCCGTAAACTCACTAACCTTGCCTCCTAAATTCTCATCCAAACCATTTCAATAAATGAGAAACAATAGTGGACCCAGCATAAATCTCTGCAGAACACTACAGGTCACAGGCCTCCAGTCTGAAAAACAACCCTTCACCACCACTCCGTCTCCTACTGTCAAGCCAATTTTGTATCCAATTGATAAGCTCTCCCTGAATCTCATGTGATCTAACTTTTTCATGCAGAACCCTGTCAAAAGCTTTATTGAAGTCCATATGGACAATGTCTACCACTCTGCCCTCATCAATCTTTTTTGCTAGGCCCTCAAAAAACTTCATCAAGTTTGTGAGACATGATCGCCAAAGCACAAAGCCATGTTGACTCTACCTTTTCAATTGTTGCCTCTTCAAATGCATGTAAATCCTATCTCTCAGAATCCCCTCCAAAACTTACTCACCATTGATGTCAGACTCAATGGTCTATATCTCCCAGGCTTCTCCTAACAGCCTTTCCTAAATAAAGGCATAGCATTAGCCGTGGCCCAGTCCTCCGGGCACCTCTCCTCTCGCTGTATATGATACAAATATCTTTGTTTGGGCCCTGCAATTTTTTTCTCTAACTTCCCATAACGCCCTGGGATACAGTTGGGTTGGGTTCTGGAGATTTACCCATCTTTATGTTTTTTAAGACTTCTAGCACCTCCTCTTCTGTAAAGTGGATAATTTTCAAGACATTAATATTTATTTCCTGAGTTCCCTAGCATCTATCCCTTTCTACACAGTAAAAGCTGTTACGAAATATCAGTTTAGAATCTCTGCCATCTCATATGGTTCAACACATAGACGACCTTGCTGAACTTTAAGGGGCCATATTTTGTCCCTAGTTGCTGTTTTGCTCATAATGTACTTGCTCTTAGTCATTCTTAACCTAATCTGCCAAGGCTATCTCATATCCCTTTTCATTCTCCTTATTTCTCTCTTAGGAATGCCTTTACACTCCTTACACTCTTCAAGAGATTCACTTGATATACGTTGTCTATATCTTACGTATGCCTCCTTCTTATTCTTGACCAGAGCCTTGAAATCTTTATTCGTCCATCGTTCCCTACTCTTACCAGCCTTATCCTTCATTCTAACATCAACATAATACCTCTGAACTCTAGTTATTTGAATCTTGAAAGGCTCCCACTTGCCACTTGCCCCTTTACCTGCAAATAGTCTATTCCAATCATCTTTTGAAACTTCCTGTCTCATACTGTCAAAATTGGCCTTACTCCAGTGATAAACTTTAACTTAATTTTGAATTGATTTATTATTGTCACATGTACCTAGGTACAGTGAAAAGTTTTGTTTTGCTGGGCATTACAGGCAAATCATATCATACACAAGCATAGGGTAATTGAACAGAGCAAGGAATACAAAATTATAGCTACAAAGAAGGTGCTCAAAAAGTAAGATCAAAATTAGATTTTAAATTGGAGAAATCCATTCAGAAGTCTAATAACAGCAGGGGAGAAGCTGTTCATGAACCCTGTTGGTATGTGTGTTTAAGCTTTTGTATCTCCTACCTGAAGGAAGAGTTTGACAGAGGGTAGAAGTGGGCTAGGAGTGGCTTTTGATGATGTTGGCTGTCTTTCCGATGCAGCGAGAAGTGTAAATGGAGTCCGTGGATGGAAGGTTGGCTTGATGATGGACTGGGCTGTTTTCATAACTCTCTTTAGTTTCTTACAGTCCTGGGCAGAGCAGTTGCCATAGCAAGCCATCCAGGTAAGATATTTTCTATGGTGCATTTCTAAAAGTTGGCGACAGTCCTTACGGACATGCCACATTTCCTTAGACTCCTGAAGAATAAGAGACATTGCTGTGCCTTCTTGACTGTTGTATCTAAGTGGGTGGTCCACGACAAATTGTTGATGATCATCACCACCTCCTAGGAATTTGATGCTTTTGCCCTTCTCTATCTCATCTCTATTGGGTTAAAAATCACACAACACCAGGTTATAGTCCAACAGGTTTATTTGGAAGCACTACCTTTCAAAACACAGCTTCTTAATCAGGTGGTTGTAGACCAGAATCACAAGACACAGAAAGTATAGCAACAGGATTGCAGTGTCATGGAATGTTAAGTCTGTCATCTTTTAGAATGATCATGTTAGTTTCGGTTCCTCCATATTTAAATCCCAGAACTATTTTAATGTTACATTCACAAGATAGCTTTAACAATAGGTGCCATCTCAGCTCAGATGATGTATTGAAGGTGTGAGGTTAAAGTCTGTCTGTGTCCCAATGTTAGGTCAGACTGGTTCTATTTATAAAGTGAGATTTACAGAATCTCATATAGATTTATGCAGTTTTGAGCAAAATAAAATGTAATTCTGCAAGTACAAATTCACCCCACAAATTTGAACTTGAGTCTGATCCAACCCAAACTCTAGATTGGATACGTAGATGACATTTTTGTTATCATTAAGAGAATAGAAGTCAAGAACACACACTGGATCATCCACACCATACTCACAGGGATCAACTTTAGGAGAGAGGAAGAAACCAACAATCAACTCCCATTTCTGGATGTGATGGTGCAAAGAACACAGAATGCACCACAAAAGTGTGCAGGAAAGTCACACACACTGACCAAATCCTGAATTACACCAGCAACCACCCAAACATGCAAAAGAAGCTGCATTAGGACCCTGTTCAAAAGGGCTACAGTTCACTGCAGCACTCCCGGCCTATGAAGGAAAGAGGACGAACATCTCTACAGAGTATTCACCAAGAACGGAGATCCCCGTAGCTTCAACCACGGATACCTAACAGACAAACAATGTGATGAGGACATGCCACGACCTAACTCACTAGCCACGTTAAGTACATTAAAAATGCCTTGGAACTGACAGCCAGCTTGTCCGACCATTCAGATTCATGACAACCCATAAACCGACAGCCACACTCAGACAACAACTCACCAGGACAAAAGACCCTATACCTATCATGTGCACGGCCAATGTAATTTACAGGATTCCATGCAAAGACTGGACAAAACACTTTAAAGGGCAAACAGGCAGACAACTAGCAATCCACATCCATGAACACCAACTGGCCACTATATGCCATGGCCAGCTGTCCCTAGTAGCCATACACACAGATGACAGGGACTACAATTTGTACTGGGACAACACAATGATTATAGGACAAGCTAAACAGAGGACAGCCAGAGAAATTCTAGAAGTATGGCACTCAGCCATGGACTCCATCAATAAGCACACTGACCGAGACCCAATGTACCGGCCCAAATGACAAACAACTGGAACCAGCAGCAGAAGCAACAGGAACAGAACCATATAAGTTTCAGAAGACACAGTCCAGCAGTGCTTCACAGGAGGCTCCAAAGCACTGAAGATGTCACCCAGACAGGGGACAAACAGCTGCAAATCAACTTGCCAGTTCGGAGAACATACCCATAACCACAACATCCAGCACCTGAGCTACAAATCTTTACACAAACTTTGATTTGTATCATGGGCCTCCTTCCTGATTTCCATACCTATATCATTCACTTTGGATTAAGAAGGACTTGATATAGTTCTGAGGTGGCTGATAAGTCCAAAGCATGATCTGCAAATTCTGCCACGTGGTGCCACTTGGATTGTCAGGTTGATGCATTGTTTGGAGGTTTGTCCACTTCCTCAGTCACCTCGATTGCACCTCTACATGTTCCAACCAAGGTCTCTTGACATGTTTGGTGCCTTCCGAAATGAAGCTTCTCTATTTTGACTTGTCAAAAGCCAGAGTCACCCATGAGTTGGTGAGAATGTTTGACCACTGCAGTGCATGTGTAACTATGTTAAGAGTACCACTGTCAGAAGCTAAGCGGAATGGCAGAGTTGACCTCCATTTGCGCAAGAAAGGACGATGCAAGCCTGGGCATCTTTTTGAGAGGGATGGTCAAGAGTGACATTGGAGGGGGAGGTGCAAGTGAGATGGTGTCTGATCTTGGTCAGTAGAATCAAATCTTGGCATTTAGAGTGGACAGGGGTGGAGAATCAGAAACCTTAGGATGGTGGTGTATGTTGGGGGTTGAGGATTGGACATGAAAGAGGAATCACAGGGAGATAAGCAGGCATTCATGCTTTATCCAGTAGTCAAATAAAAACTACTTGTCACCTAATCTAGCAGTTCTTGTCTTGAACTTAGCCAATGATCTTCCCAATCTCTTGCCATCCAGCATTAAGTTTCAACTGATGAATAAAAAGGAGTTATACAGCACCATGATAATATTTAAAGAGATAAGCTGCCTCCACAGAATGAGTTGGTCACTTGCTCTCAACTCTGTTGCCATTAAGACCAGAACTGGGTGAGTTGGTAGCAGAATGGAGTTGGGATGCTAAAACAGAAATTTAGTTTAAAGAGAAGCAAAGATAGCAGCTCAGCATCCCTGCAAAGTGGAGTTTTCAGGCAGCTTAGACAAGGGAATAGAAAATGTTGGGTGCAGCACGATTGGTTAGAGAATCAATTACAGCTATGAGGAAGGATGTGATACTAAATGAAACAGCAAATGTGTGGTTTTTAGCTCAGAAACCAGAAAAGGGCATGCACACTGATGTGTACTGCAGACTCCTAAATAGTGGAAGAGCACTAGAGGAACACAAACACAAGTAAAAATTCTAAATGAGGGATTTCAATTACCAAAATATTGCCGAGGATACAGTGTGAAAGGCACAGAAGACAAACATTTTTGAAGTGCATTCAAGAGCACTTTTTGAGCCATTGCATAACAAGTCCAACAAGAGAGAACTCAATTCTAAATTTAGACACAGAAAGTTAACCTGGGCTGGTGGATGAAGTTGCAGTGGGTGACTATTTTGGAGATAGTGATCATGATACAATTAGATTTAAAAACATTATTGAAAATGACAAAGATAGAAGAGGGGTATAAAAATGTGCTGATTAGTAAGTAGTAGACAAAGCCAATGTGTTTCTGTAAGGATTAATAGTGGGACCAAAATTCCAGAGAATGCAGGATATAAACAAATGTATAAATTGGATAAGGGAAAAAAAGGAAGCTTATTGTAGATACTATCGGGTCAGAATAACAGATATCCAAGATCCAAGAGTTGTTTAGGATGTATAGGGGGTTAGTTAATAAAGAAGTTTGGAAAGCAAAGAGAGGACATGATAAAACACCCTCTAGGAATATCGAAAGGCATTTTGTAAGTATAATAGGGATAACAGAATAAACAGGGAAAAGATGGGTCCCAATAGAGACGTAAATGGTCAAATGAGGATGGAGTGAGAAGACATTCGTGTGGTTTTAAAAGAGTATCTCTATTTGCATCTCTGTTCATGATAGATATTGAAATAGGGGTGGAGTCTGGTCTGTGAAATGTTTGAGCTAACTATTAATGAGAGGGAAAAGGTATAATCAGTTTTACTGGTCTTAAAATTGGCTAAGGCCCAATGCCTAGAAGAAATGGATGCCATCTGCTGTAGGAGGTAAATAAAGATAGAGGTGGGCCCTGATATTAATATTCAATCCTATATGACCACAGGAAGGGTGCGAAAAGAGTAGAAGTCAGTTAATTCAGGAAGGTTGGTCAGGTAAATCAGAGTATTCTAGGCCAGTGGGTTTATCATCAATGATCAGAAAGAAAATATTTTGAGGAACAGAATTAATCTCTACTTCGAGAATGAAAGATAGTCAGCATGGATCTTTCACCAAAGGTCATGTCTGACAGGTTTGATTGAATTTTTCAGGAAAGTGACTAATGTTTCGCTGAGAGGAGAGCAGTTGATGCAGTACATGGGCGGCACGGTGGCACAGTGGTTAGCACTGCTGCCTCACAGCGCCAGAGACCTGGGTTCAATTCCTGCCTCAGGCGACCGACAGTGTGGAGTTTGCACATTCTCCCCGTGTCTGCGTGGGTTTCCTCCGGGTGCTCCGGTTTCCTCCCACAGTCCAAAGATGTGCAGGTTAGGTGAATTGGCCATGCTAAATTGCCCGTAGTGTTAGGTAAGGGGTAAATGTAGGGGTATGGGTAAGTTGCGCTTTGGCGGGTCGGTGTGGACTTGTTGGGCCGAAGGGCCTGTTTCCACACTGTAATGTAATCTAATCTAATCAGTAATGTAATCTAATCTACATATGGACTTCAGTAAGGCTTTTGACAGGGCCTTGCATGATAGACTGGTTAAGAAGCTAAGACCCCATAAGATCCAGAAAAGTTTAGCAAATTGGAGCCAAAATTGGTTGAGTGACAGGAGGCAGAGGGTGATGATCAGAGGACATTTCTGTGACTGTAGTGTGCCACACAATTCGTTGCAGGGTCCCTTGCTGTTTGTTATGTACATTAATGATGTGGACATGAATGTAGGAGGTATGATCAGTAAGTTTTCAGATGGCATAGAAATTTGTTGGTTTGATATATAGTGAGGAGGAAAGCTTTAGACTATAGGGTGATATTGAGCAGATAATCACATGGGTTGAACAGTTGCAAATGGAATTTTATCTTGTAAAGTGTGGGGTGGTGCATTCTGGGGAGACTAACAAGGTAAAGGAGTACGTGATGAATTGGACTCTGGGAAGTATAGAGGATCAGAAGGATCTTGTGGGCACATCCACAAAGCTTGAAGGTGGATAAGGTCATTAAGAAGACTTTGGGAAACTTGCCTTTATTCATCGAGACTTGAATACAAAAACAGGGAGGTTATGATTACTTTAATGAGGCCACAGCTGAAGTATTGTGTGCAGTTTTGGTTGCCACACTATAGGAATGATGTGATTGCCTTAGAAA
The DNA here is from genome assembly GCF_037043375.1 of Chiloscyllium plagiosum. NCBI lineage: Eukaryota > Metazoa > Chordata > Chondrichthyes > Orectolobiformes > Hemiscylliidae > Chiloscyllium > Chiloscyllium plagiosum. Next base: position 81,093,143 of record NW_028270148.1, read on the forward strand.
AGTGGCAGAGGATTGCCTGTGCTGGAGCATTTTCACTGTGAAGCGACACTGATATCTGGGCCTGTTTTAATAGAAGGCTGGGAGGGAGACCTGATTGAGGTAAGTAAAATACAAGGCACATAGATAGGATTGATAGGAAGAAACATTTCCCTGCAGTAGAGGGGTCAACAACCAGGATGCACATGCTAACGTAAATGGCAGGAGGATTAAAAGGGATTTAGCGAGCAGTATTTTCAGCCAAAAGGTGTTGGGTAAGTAGAATTCAATGTCTGAAAGAGTTCCAGACATGGAAACCATCTCAACATTCAAGAAGTATTTAGATAATCACTTGAAACATCATAGCTGCAAGACTGCATGCCAAATCTAGAAAATGGAACTAGAGTAGATAGGTACTTGAACACCAGTGCTTGCAGACAAGATGGGTTGAAGGGCCTCTTCCTGTGCTGTAAAAATCTATGACTAATAATAAAGCTATTGAAAATTTCAAAGAAATTATATTTTAAGAAGCTTATAGAAGCATAGAAAGTAGAGAGATGAGTGAAAAATGAAATTAGGAAAGCAAAGCAGTGATATGGAAAAATATTGGCTAGTGAAATTAAGCAAAATTTTAAAATATTTTCAGTACATTAATGACAAATGGATGACTTAGGAAAGGATTGGGTACTAAAGATGCACATGGTGACTTGTGAGTGGATGCAGAAGATGTGGACATTTTTAAGGAGTCTTAACTAAGGTTTCTTAGTGTGCACTTTGTCTTCACAAAGTAGAAGAATGATGCTAAGTTAAAAATCACACAGCACCAGGTTATAGTCCAACAGGTTTATTTGGAAGCACTAGCTTTCGGAGCACTGCTCCTTCATCAGGTGGTTGTGGAGTATCAAATCGTAAGACACAGAATTTATAGCCAAAGTTTACAGTGTGATGTAACTGAAATTATACATTGAAAAAGACCTGGATTGTTTGTTAAAGTCTCTCATCTTTTAGAATGAACATGTTGGTTTCAGTTCTTTCATATGTAAATCGCAGAACTTTTTAAAAGTTACATTCTCAAGTGAACTTTAACAATTGATCTTATGTCAGCCCAGTTAATGCATTGATGGTGTGAGGTGCCCTGTGTGAGACTCTCTGTGTCACAATGTTCCGATGCAGACCCTCTGTCATACACAAACTCTCTCTCATACGCTTACACATACAGTCACACACTCACCTGCACACACGCACATTCTCACAGACGTATGCTCCTTTACACTCACACTCAGACACATACACATATCTCTCACAGACACTCATTGCACACCCTCCCACACGCACACTTACATGCACACATACATGTATAAGTTTGTGGGGTGAATTTGTACTTGCAGAATTACATTTTATTTTGCTCAAAAACTGCATGAATCCATGTAAGATTCTGTAAATCACTTTTTAGATTAGAATCAGTCTGAATATGGTAGTAGTTAACACTGCAGCCTCACTGCGCTGGGTCTGTGTGGAGTTTGCACATTCTCCCTATGTCTGTGTGGGTTTGCTCTGGTTTCCTCCCACAATCCAGAGATGTGCAGGTCAGGTGAATTGGCCAAGCTAAATTGCCCATAGTGTTAAGTGCATTCATCAGAGGTAAATATAGAGGAGGGGGGTGGGTCACTCTTTGGCAGGTCAGTGTTGACTTGTTGGGCTAAAAGACCTGCTTCCATACTGTAGGGAATCTAATCTAATTTACATGCTGATACACTGTAATCACTCAGCGCCAAATGGTTTTGTAGAAATAAGTGTACAGATTTTCCAGGTAATATTGAACCAGAAATGTCCATATTTCTCCAACACAATCGAAACAATTTCCCAAAATAGAAACAGCAACTGCTGGGGAAACCCAACTGGTCTGGCATTTAATATTTGTAACATTTAATATTTATGCAATATTTAAATATTGACTTACGTTGCCATAGCTTTTAGGGCGGTAGGCCAAAAGCTTGAGAATAGGATCAGTGCAATCAGGTCTTTGCCATCTGTACCAATCTGTATGTTTATAATTATACCTTGTGTAACTCTGGAAGAAATTGGATATTTTCTAGTACCACAGAATCCATTGGTACAACAAAGTGAGTCAGGGACTTTGACTAAGACAAATCTGTCAGTGTCACAGTCTCAAATATTAAATGGAGTTGCTAGCCAACTTAAAAGTTCTAATTTCATATAATCAGCTGAGAGAGCAAAGTCAAATTGATGGAAAAGGAAGGAGGTAACCAAATAGAAAGAGAAAAAAAACAATCGGTTAGTTGAAAGTATACACGAGTCCAGCCGAGAAGCTGTTTCCTTCAGTACTCAGGCAATTTAGTCAGTAGTGGTCCTACCAGGCCACTCGTGATAAGTAATCGAGGCACCTGTCTGAATATATTCTGTTCCCTTATTTCCTTTGATGCTTCCTCCAAGCAGTGTAAGACGTGGAGGAGTACTGATTCATCAGTACTGAATCCTAAGGGAGAGTCGTAGATGGTTAGCAAAAGGTTTCCTTGACCATTTTTGCCTTGATGTTATGAGACTTCGGGGATCTAGAATGAATGCCAAGGATTCCCAGAGCCATTCCTTCTAAACTGTATATCATTGGGAATGAAGTATCATCAACAATGCTGAACTTTTCAGTGATGTTTATATCTTACAAAAGAATAAAACAAATTTGTACTGACAATTTGAGCTGGAAGCAGCATAGTAACAAAACAACCTCTAATTGTTTTGGAAAAGTGTATGAAATCTGTATTTCTTTTCATGTGTGTCAAAATACTTGAAAGAGCTTTCATAGATTGTGAGGTTAATTTTTATTTTCTTGGATAAGAAGAAATATTGGTCCCAGTAATCTTTGACCTAATAGCCCCATGAGCTGGAAGGAAATTAAGAAAGAAGCTGTGTAGCTGACAGGCACAAAGGTGAGCTACAGACATAGTGGAGAGCTGCAAGCAAGAGTGTTGAAGGGTGAAGGTGATAGGTGCATGGGTGCAGACATAAAAGAGAAAGCAAATACAGACATAAAGTGGATGGTGTAAGTCACAATTATGAAGAGGTCAGTTCTTATGTTTGTTAATAAAACAGATAGGACCGGTTGGAGATAGTCTGTGAGACGGTTAAAATGGTCTCAAATCTGGAAAGATATAGGAATAAATCAGAGATGCTAAAGAGCTGAGTGTTTTCCAGAAATGACCAAACCATTGTATGTTTTCGTATTTTGGCTTGAGTTTTCCTTACTCCTAAAGTGTCTCCTACTTATAATTCATGTGCTACCTGCAGCACCTTCTTTCTATAACCCACTGGAAATGCAACTTGATAAACTTCTGCCCATTTCTCATCTGCCTGAATGTGATAGTTTCCATTTCTTCATGAAGACATCATTTTTAAGATAGCAATATCTTGGAATACACTCAGATTTTTCTTCTGTGAGCGCTTTTTGATACAATTGCTTCAGTTTTTCAGCTTTCTATTGTAACTCTGTTACTTTCTCTAATCTAAAAACATTCGCTTTGTCCTCCACCTGTTCTTGTTTTTTTCTCAACCATTTAATTAAACATGGTCTCTGATAATTGTACTTCAACCCCCTCATCTTTATTCTTTGATTTCTCCTCCTGCTTCAATGTTTGGTTTTGTGACTTTGTTATCATGCAGTCAGAGAAAATCCCTGGATATGCTTCCTGTACTATCTCAGTTGCCTGATTTTCCACAGTAGGCAGCAGTCCTGCTTGTGATCCAGCTATATCATTACCAAGGACAAATTGTATTCCTGGAGCTGAGAGTTCTTCCAGTGCTTCTACCATCACTTTTCCACTTTTCGTCGGACATTCCAACCTCACTTTACATAATCGATTATTTCTCGTCTCACCATGAGTCCACAGTTTACCACATTTTCTGGCAATTGTCCTTCTGAATGACATATCTACTCATCTCTCAACATCAAAGATTGACATGCTCCTGTATCTCTCAAAATTGTAATTTCTTGAACTACTCCTCCTGGCATATGTGAGTAAACCTTACCTTTGAAAGTAAATGGTTTAAGATGTTCTGGCACTTTCTTCTCAACCAAACTCTGACCAGGTTATATGTTCTGGTGCAACTTTTTAGCTTCTACTGTGCTTCCATTTTACTGCTTCGACAAAATTCACTGGCTTTATTCTGTTTTCCCATATCCATCTTCCCAGTGCTTTTTCTAAATCACCAATATGTGGCTTCCTTTATTGCAGTGAAAACACCTGAGCTATTTTACTTCTCTTTCCTCTTCATGAATTTCCTTCTTTCCCTGTGGTAAACTATCTTTATTATCTTCAATGAGATCTACCTTTCCCTTACTACCTGAGGATTTCTCTTTTCCCCAATTTCTATCCTTCACAGGTTGAAATTGATGTCGGAAGCCAAACTTTGATTTATGAACCAACTCATAATCATCAGCCATTTCAGCTGCTAATCTTGCTGTTTTAACTCTCTGCTCTTCCACATGAGTTCTCACTACTTCAGGAAGTGATTTTTTGAATGCTGCCAAAATAATCATCTCTCTAAGAGTGTCATATGTTTGACCTATCTTCAATGCCCTTATCCACTTATCAAAATTACTTTATTTGATCCTTTCGAACTCAAGGTATGTTTGACCAGGATCCTCCTTAGATTCCTAAAACATTGTCTGTAGGCTTCTGATATATTTCATAAGCAATTAAGATGGCTTTCTTCACCTCCTCATACTCCACAGCCACCTCCTCTGATAGTGATGTAAATACCTCACTATCTCTACCTACAAGTTTTGTTTGGATCATCAGCCACTTCATTTGTTTAGCCACTTTTTCAAATGAGGTGAAAAAGGCTTCTACACCCCTCTCATCAAATTTAGGCAATGTTTGGATATATTTAAACAAATCCCCATCAGGCCTTTGGTTTGCTTGTCATCACTATCCTCCCACGAAGTCTATCTTCACCTCCATCCTTTGACTCAACTCTCCCTCTAATTTCCAGCTTCCAAAGTTCAAATTCTTGCTTTTCCTCTGCTTTTAACATAATTTAAATTGTTTCATTTTCATTTCATGTTCAAACTGCTTCACATGCAACTGAATTCTAGCCATTTCCAAACATTCCGATGGCACTTTCAGCAAATTTGTCTGTGGAGCTATTGCTGCAATTACCTCCCCTTTTCTCACGGACAAAGGCAACCTCAACTCCAGCTTGTCCGCCAATTCCAACAGCTTTGCCTTGCACACTTTTTGTAAAATTCTCAAAGTCACTTCTTCCACCCCCAGAAAGGTGTTAGTGACTGAAAAGAGCCATCACTACACAAGACACACCCGGTTTAAACCAACTGAGTTCAATATCCAAAACAGAAGACACTAAAATTATCACCTCCAACAATCCTAAACTCAAATTAGAATTTTAGATTTTGATCCAGGAGAAGCCACCAAATTGCTATGGAGCAGAGCAGACCCCCTTAAAATATTTTAAGAAGGTAGCTTAGACCTAACTCTTTCTTATTTTAAAGGTAGATGAGAAGTACATGTTCCAGATGTCATGAAACTGGTCAAACTATTCAACATTAAGCCAAATACAATTTATTTAAAACCCAATACAATTTACGGGTGGCATGGTGGCACAGTGGTTAGCACTGCTGCCTCACAGCGACAGAGACCTAGGTTCAATTCCTGCCTTAGGCAACTGTCTGTGTGGAGTTTGCACATTCTCCCCATGTCTGTGTGGGTTTCCTCCAGGTGCTCTGGTTTCCTCCCACAGTCCAAAGATGTGCAGGTTAGGTGAATTGACCATGCTAAATTGCCTGTAGTGTTAGGTGAAGGGGTAAATGTATGGGATGGGTCTGGGTGGGTTGCTCTTTGAAGGGTCGGTGTGGACTTGTTGGACCAAAGGGCCTGTTTCCACACTGTAAGTAATCTAATCTAAACTTTATAGCTAAATGCAAACAAAAGTAAGAGGAATTTAGAATAACGTAACTATTGAAAAACTTAACCGAATAACAGGTACAGTATCTACTATTAATTAGCTGTTCCAATATAGTAACATCCCATAAACACACCCTTTAGTAAAAAGGTAGATTCAGTCACAGCTTCTTGCATCCAGTTCTCCAATCCAGGAGGAAACAGTATCAAAAGAGATTTCAGAGAAACTAGCAGCTAGGAATCATTTACTGAAGCTTCCCACTCTTCTGGGACCCCAGACAGCTTCTAACAGCTACAGCTTGAAAATACAATGTCCAAAAGCCCAGTCTGTGAGAACTGACCACTCCCCTTCCATTGTTAAACTGTTCAAAAAACTTACCCCCTAGACTCTTCAGCACCTTTACCTTTACAACCTCTCTTCAATAAACCCAGGACAAAGTAACCTTTTTAAAGTGACAGTATCGTCATGCCATGAAGCATGATAACATTGGTTAGTCAACTGAAAAGGATTTCAGGGGTGCCACATACAGTTGTGGTCCATTGAAGAAAGAAAGAATCTCTTCAATTTGCCTTGTTAATGATGACCATACTCATGAAATCTAGCACTCTTAAAGTACTCTTTGTGCATAAAGAACAAATTGTGGAAGCATGTAGTTACCTTGTCCAACACTGGTACAGAGAGTGGTGTATATGCTAATTGTTACATGGAACTGGCTTTGTTTTATCATCAATTTAAAGTGAAATTTATCTTTTTTATTTGAACTATTGTCTAACTGTTAATTCATGTGCAATTTTGATTGTGGTTCATGCTGAAATGAAAGCTACAAGACTTTTTGGATAACCACTTCTTTTGAGGGTCATTCAGTAAAATTGTTATTGTTGGTTTAGTTTCCTTATATAGATAGTAACAGTTAAGCTATAGCTTGCTTAATATTTGGGGCAATGCTCCCAATGTTAGCAGAAGAGCAAGTTGACACAAGAATAAGAGTTCTCTGCATCATTGTTGTTTTCGATTCTTAGGCTCATACTGGGTTCCCATTCCGGGTTTTATTCTTTTTTTGACTTTTATGCAGTGGTTTGGTACAACAGTGTGGTTGGTCTGGTTGTTTGATATTAGATTAGAGTGTGGAAACAGGCCCTTCGGCCCAACAAGTCCACACCGATGCGTAACCCACCCATACCCCTACATTTACCCCTTACCTAACAATACGGGCAATTTAGCATGGCCGGTGAGTCTCACTTCTGTTGTGGGCAAAGTCTTAGAGAGAATTGTAAGGGATAGGATTTATGCACATCTGGATAGGAATAATGTGATCAAGGATAGTCAGCATGGTTTTGTGAAGGGCAGGTCGTGCCTCACAAACCTTATTGAATTCTTTGAAAAGGTGACGAAGGAGGTTGATGAGGGGAAAGCGGTAGATGTGGTATATATGGATTTTAGTAAGGCGTTTGATAAGGTTCCCCATGGTAGGCTACTGCAGAAAATACGGAGATATGGCATTGAGGGTGAGTTGGAGGTTTGGATTAGGAATTGGCTGGATGGAAGAAGACAGAGGGTAGTAGTTGATGGCAAAGTTTCTTCATGGAGTGCCGTCACTAGCGGTGTTCCGCAAGGATCTGTTTTGGGACCATTGCTGTTTGTCATTTTTATAAATGACCTGGAAGAGGGGTTAGAAGGTTGGGTGAGCAAGTTTGCGGATGATACAAAAGTCGGAGGAGTTGTTGACAGTGAGGAAGGATGTGGCAGGTTACAGCAGGATATAGAGAAACTGCAGAGCTGGGCAGAAAGGTGGCAAATGGAATTCAATGTAGCTAAGTGTGAGGTGATTCACTTTGGGAAGAATAACAAAAAGATGGGGTACTGGGCTAATGGTCGGATACTTGGTAGTGTGGATGAGCAGAGGGATCTTGGTGTCCATGTACACAGATCTCTGAAAGTTGCCACCCAGGTAAATAGTGCGGTGAGGAAGGCATATGGCGTACTGGCTTTTATTGGTAGAGGAATTGAGTTCCGGAGTCCTGAGGTCATGATGCAGTTGTATAAGACTCTGGTGCGGCCGCATCTGGAATATTGTGTGCAGTTTTGGTCGCCATACTATAGGAAGGATGTGGAGGCACTGGAACGGGTGCAGAGGAGGTTTACCAGGATGTTGCCTGGTATGGAAGGAAGATCGTATGAGGAAAGACTGAGACACTTGGGGCTGTTTTCATTCGAGAAAAGAAGGTTTAGGGGTGACTTGATTGAGGTGTACAAGATGATTAGGGGGTTAGATAGGGTTAACAGTGTGAACCTTTTCCCGCGTATGGAGTCGGGTATTACAAGGGGGCATAGCTTTAAATTAAGGGGGGGTAGATATAGGACTGAAGTTAGGGGTAGGTTCTTCACTCAGCGAGTTGTAAGTTCATGGAATGCCCTGCTAGTAGCAGTGGTGGACTCTCCCTCTTTATGGGCATTTAAGCGGGCATTGGATAGGTATATGGAGGATAGTGGGTTAGTATAGGTTAGGTGGGCTTGGATCGGCGCAACATCGAGGGCCAAAGGGCCTGTACTGCGCTGTATTGTTCTATGTTCTATGTTAATTCACCTGATCTGCACATCTTTGGACTGTGGGAGGAAACCGGAGCACCCGGAGGAAACCCACGCAGACACGGGGAGAATGTGCAATCTCCACACAGTGAGTCGCCTGAGGCGGGAATTGAACCCGGGTCTCTGGCGCTGTGAGGCAGCAGTGCTGTACCACCGTGCCGCCCACATTCACATTGTATAGGTTTAGAGTCACACATAGGGCTAACTGGATGAGGATGGCAGATTTCTTTCCCTCAAGAATATTTGTACACCAGTTATATTTTTATGACATACAGTGATGGTCATTTAGGCCTATCATAACTGACATGAGCTCTCAATTCCAGATTGCTCAATTGAATGTAAATTCCATAACCTACTGTCATGGGATTTGAATGCATATTCTGAAGATAATTATCCAGAGCTGTCAGATCAAGTAGTCTGGTGACATCACTAGAAACTCAGCATTTGAGGCCTAATTGTGTTGAACTGATTGACTTGCTTGGCCGTTGCCGAGGCTAGTTAAGAGGCAACCACATTGCTATGAGGCTGGACTCACATCTAGGCCAGACCAGATATGAATGGAAACCTTCCTTTTCCCCAGTGGTATTGGATGTTGCTGTACTAAGAAATCCCTGCAGTGATGACTAGGCTGATTTGTTTCCAATCAGTTACAAGCATAATGACATGCAAATGTATGTGTAGTCATCTGCCTCCTCCAACATGCTCTGCCAATCAATACGTTAACAGCTGAACATTTACATCAGCTCCATTTCCCAGCCCTATCCCAACTTCCTTTGTGTGAATAAGGTCAAATTGTGCTGGAGAATATCAGCAGCAAACTATGACTCTAGCTATTGGACAATTTTCCTCTTGAACTGCACTGGAGTTTAATGATGACTCACAAATGTCATGGTCAGTCACTCTCACTGCATCTCTGGAATTTAGTTCTTCTATGTTTGAAACACGGCCATATGAGATCAGAAATGATTGGTCATGGTACAATCCAAACTGAGCGGTTCTAGTGCTACAATGGTAACATTCCTCCCCGTGCAGGAGCCCTCAGTTCAAGTCCCACCTTATTTAGAAGTGTGTCATAACATCTATGAACAGATTGAGAAGAAAATATCTACAACCCAAACTGAGCATTAGTGAATAGGTTATTGATCAGTGTCACATGTTAACACATCTGAATTAGGAGCAAACCTATGGCATTTGGCACCTCAAGCTTGTTTGACATTCAGTAAAATCACAGCTAGTGATTGTTAGAGATTTAGAATTAGGTTTATTGTCACGTATACTCAAGTAACAAAAGAACAGGAGCACATTGAGAAGGGTACAATGTCGACAACAAGGCACCATCTTAGGTACAAAATATGCAGGTACATAGCTTAAGGACAAAAATAAAGAGAAAATAAAGAAAACAGTTATGCTATTTATATCTGTAATATAGAGTAAATATGAATTAGGAAAATAAGAAATAAAGGTATAAAGATAGATATGGTCTGACCGGGTGCCACCGATTCCCAATCGGCATCCATCTTCACTCTAGGCCTGCTGGCCACCTTCCCCACTCTGCTCTGGACTAACTGGCTGTGCTCACTCTGCTCTGGGCTTGTTGGCCACTGTTTGCCATTTCCAGGTTGCTGTGTGCCGCCACTCCACTCTGGGCCCACTGGCCGCTGCTGCTGCTTTGCTCTGGGCTGTCGGTCACACTCCCCCTACTCTGCTCCAGGCCACTGGCCACCCTCTCATCACTCGGGGCTGCTGGCAGAAGAGGAAAAGCCGGAAGAGAAAAAAGGAAAAAAGGAGTGATAGGGGTGTCACGGTGGCTCAGTGATTAGCACTGTTGCCTCACAGCACCAAGGTCTCAGGTTCGATTCCAACCTCAGGTGATTGTCTGTGTGGAGTTTGCACATTCTCCCCGTGTCTGCGTGGGTTTCCTCCAGATGCTCCAGTTTCCTCCCACAGTCCAAAGATGTGCAGGTCAGGTGAATTGGCCATGCTTAATTTGTCAATTAAGTGCATTAGTCAGAGGGAAAAGGGGTTTGGGTGGGTTACTCTTCGCAGGGTCTGTGTAGACTTGTTGAAGGACCTGTTTCCACACTGTATTAGATTAGATTAGATTAGATTACAGTGTGGAAACAGGCCCTTCGGCCCAACAAGTCCACACCGACCCGCCGAAGCGAAACCCACCCATACCCCTACATTTACCCCTTACCTAACACTACGGTCAATTTAGTAGTGCCACCGTGCCGCCCATGGGACTCTAAGGAGTGGTCAGAGCAGATGACCTACTCTACCACCATCTTGAATCATCCACATTCCTTGTTAAGCTTTCTATTAAGCAAGGAATGGGAGTCATAGGTTATCAGGGCTAAATGGGAATATGGATATGAGGTTATCATCAGAATGCTATGATTTTATTAAATGGCAGAGCAGCCTCCAGAAGTGAATGCCTCGCTCCTATTCCTTGTTTGTATGTTTTTCTCCTTAACTCCATAACCTTTGACTCCCTTGTTAGAATCTATGCATCTGTGTTTTAAGAATATTCAATAACTGTGTCCACTGCTCTCTGTGGAAGGGAATTTGAAAGACTCACAACCATCAGAGGAAAAAAAATCCTCTTCATTTCAATACCATTGATGACTCCTTACAACACAGTGATTGGAAATCAGTTGATAGCACAATGCTTAGCTAAGTGGGAATTGCCTTGGCTTTTGTCACAGGATACATGTGGGCCATTTTAACTTTGTTAAGTAGATACCAGTGTTTTAGCTTAGTCAGAGGTACAGAGGTACAGATCCTGGAGTCAAGGCACTTCTGGTTGTCGAGAGGGTCCCAAACAATTCAGCCTTGTCATCTGATTGCACAACTGTCACTGAGGAGAGTCATGATTTGGAGACACCGGTGTGGACTGGGGTGGACAAAATTAAAAATCACACAACACCAAGTTATAGTCCAACATGTTTAATTGGAGCGCGGCTCCTTCATGAGGTGGTTGTGCCTGATGAACCATACAACCACCTGATGAAGGAACAGCTCTCCGAAAGCTAGTGCTTCCAATTAAACCTGTTGGACTATAACCTGGTGTTGTGTGATTTTTAACTTTGTCACTGAGGAGAGTGATACTCATGGAGCCTGCATTTCTATCAGTTGTTTAATTGTCTCCAGTCATGACTGGATGCAAAAAAGCTGCAGAACATTGATTTGATCCATTAGATGTGGAATTGCTTAGTTCTATCACATTCTGCTTCAGCTATTTAGCATGCATGTTGTTGTCCTGTCACAGAGTTGACAGTTCATTTTCAAGTATAGCTGCTTTTCCTGATGGTTCACTGGGTGTCAGATATGCAATTTTGAGTTGACAGATTGTTAAATGAGATTAGTTCAGAATTAGAGAACTGGTGCCACAAATTGGAACACGTTCTAAGATGGAGAATGGAACTTGGTTCTCACAAGGACAATGAGGTGGTTACATTTGTCAGTCATGGACAGATGTCTTTGAAACTGGCTCTTACTATTGTGTCCTTTAATGCAAAGCCAGTTCCATCAGTCTCCCTCCTCAAATCTCTTAGAAGTGGTGTCCAACACAGACTCATCAGGTGAGAATGGATTAGAATAAAAAGGCAATACCAGTGTTTTGCTGCTGTGACACAACACTGATTTGAAACAGAGAAGATTAATCTTTTCAGTATACAATATCTGTTGAAACGTGGATTGCTGTGAACTGTCAAGAATAATTTCTGTTTCATTCATGAAACTTCATAGTTTGGAATCAATGTTGAGCTGGCCGTTAGTTTGCAGGATGTTACCTAAAGAGTTGAATAAATTTCTTAAATTATCATCACATGATCGTTGTGTCTCCAATAGTCTCACCACAATTCTTGTCTGACACACTGCTTTCCTGCACTGACTAGAAAGTGCATTGAATTCATGATTCTTGACTGTCATACAGGCATTTCCTTCCCAACTTATCCTAGAACATTGCCAACAAGAATGCTGAGTCCAAGGACATTTTAGAATTTTAAGATATAAATTATCCCAAATATTGGCTAATCATTGGCCTCAGGGCAATTTATAGAGTATTGCCCACTTAGAATTGGATGTAGAATTCCTAATCCTATTTCTATACACGGGAACAGATAGTAATTTCTTATAGTTTTATCTAGTATGAGCATCCAAATTCCATGAGGAGAAAATTCCATGTACTTCCCTCAATGTTTACATGGTCATTTATATACATTTTGAATAGCTTAAAAATGCATTTCCTTTGCAACATTAAAAGTTGAAGAAACCCAACCACTCAATATTAAGCAATTAAACATCTTTATTCAAAATTCAATTAGATCAGTGCACGAATCAATCAGAACTCAAATCTTAAGCCAATGCACTACATAGTTTCAATCTCTTGAGCAAAGCTATGGGCGATCAAACCCTTCATCATAAAATTATCTTAAAATTAAAGTGTTCTGATTTCAAAATAAACATTCATAGATTTGTGCAACAAATGAATTAAGAACTCCAGATTCCATAATTTCATATGGAAATACACAATTTGAGGTACTGCTATCAGTTTATAGGACTGTACATATAATGAGTACAGTATTAGTCTTGTTTCCATGATTCAGAAATAGCCCTCAAGTCAGACATTATGGGTAAAATTCCACTTCAGAATGTTGGATACAATGCCTGGCTATTGTTCTAATGCAGGAAGTGATTCACTGTGGGAGATGCTGTCTTTACAACAGGACCTTGAGCAGAGGCTCATCCATGGATATGGATGACTCTTAGAGAAATTTGTTGCCCTGCCAAATATTTATTCTTCAGACAAGAAATACAAACATATTTTCTGGTAATTTGTCTCATTACTGTTTGTGGGAGACCCTCTGTGCAAACTAGCTGCCATGTTTTCAACATTACAACATGGCTGAACTTTATCAATGGGAAAGCATTTTAGGATATACTGATGCTGCGTTAGGCATCACTCGTTGGTTGCACTGTGCAGCTACAGCTAGAAACTCAGTTATCTCTTCAGTGAGCAGCTGGTCTGAAAATCAACTTATCAATATTTTAAATAGAAAGTATGATTAACATCTCCTGGCAAATGCAAATTACAACAAAACAACATCTTTAGGAAAGGAATTAGTTATTTCACTGAACAAGTTAACTTATTATAATCATCAAAAATGGAATAAGAATGCAAAAATTGAGACAGAAAGCAATCCAATTTTCATATTAATGTATAACTGTGAGCCACTGTTTTCAATAAATGATATTCTTCCATCAACTCCAGGATAAACCCGTTGCATTAGCTTGATGTAGTTTGAAATCACTGAAATATCTGTATCACCTAGAACAGCAAAATAAACACTTATTAAAATAACATTTCATATATATATTGGCAGAGACCATAAAATCTGCAATGAAATTATAAATCTTATTGCAACTTTACTTCTTTAAATATCCATCCAGTGCCATTCCATGCTCTTGTGTCTTCCTTCTAAGCCATATTCATCCTATTGCTTTCATCTCCACTCCAAAGATCCTCATTCTATCCCTTGCTCTAACCTCTCTTCTGTTTCTATCTCTGTCATCCCATACCTCCCATACTACAGTCCCCTTCCATGCTGCAACCCCCTTTGCTGATCTCCCCATCCCATTCCCCCCAAACCATGCCATTTCCCACTTCAATTTGTACCTCTTCCCATTCCACCAGTTCCCTCCAGCCATGCAGACTTTGTTGTTGGACTCCCCTTACTTTCTACTTTTGTTTCCCTCCACCAACTCTGTCCCAAACCACTGACACCATCACCAACCACTTGAAGCTACATGCTCTCCAAATGCATCAGTTGTCTGCACGCCCATGTGCGCCAGCCCTGTTCACCAAACTAACTCACTGGCAATCAGAAGTGTGGACAGATTAAACTTGTGTATTGTGGATTGGTGATTAATGGCTGGTGGTTTGAACATCATGTGAAAATGCGTGTTTACCGGTGTCATGTTTCAGCTTTTCATTCTTCAACATGGTGAATCCATCTCCACCGTCAGCGATGTAAGAGTTGACAACAATTTTGTAAATTTTGGAGTCTTCGAGCGGCTCATAGTGTGGCACGCGGCACTCTGAGCAGAGAACATCTAGTCTGACCACCCTGTGTCCTGGCTTTCTACTCAGGTCAAATTCTATGTGGACTCCTAAGAAAATGAATTTTATTATTCTTGGCAGCAAGCTTAAAAACAATCAACTCTTTAAAAGATCAACAAGATTGTCTATGTTTGGAGCCACAAGGGATGGGCGTAATCCTAAATGAATATTTCTCATCAGTACAAAAGGGTCTAGAGGGGCAATATTTTACAGTGGGTTGAGAGTACCTGGAACAGGCTGGCAGAGGTAGTGGTGGAGGCAAGTACATGGATGGGATAGGTATGGAGGGATATTGACCAAATACAAGCAAATGGAAATTACATTAATTGAATGGATAAGTTGGGCTGAAGGACCTGTTTCCTTGCTGTAAACCTCTGGTTCTATACTGGCACATATTGGGCATTTGCTTGAAGCTGTTCACTTTATCTCCCTCCCACCTGGATTCCTCTCTTTCCTCTGAAGCCTTCCTCTTCTATTCACTTTTCCTAAATAATGACATTTTTCTATTGACTGCAAGATGAAGTTGCTTCACTGCTGTGAAATGCATGTCTTATGATCCCAGTTCACATATGTCAAGGGGTGTTCCACATGAAATGTCAGGCTGTCTGCCAACTTCTTGAGTCTTTACATCGGATTGAAATGAAGTGCCACTACGTTCAGGCCACCATCACTGTCTATGCCAGAGTCGAAACACTTACATCAGTCTTGATGAGTGAAGTTTGTGTATTGTTGGCATTGGACACTGAGGAACTGGGTTCCTGAGCAGCCAAGTCAATTAGTGAAAACTGGAGACTTTGTTGGCTTTTGCAGGCTCCTTTCTCCTGCTTTCTTACTTACATTGTAGTTTAAATGGAGATTACATAATTCACCAGAAGAGCATGGGGAGATCAGACAAATAACAATAGATCAGAACTGCTCAAGGAGTACTCCTGGTCTTTTTTAACCAGGGTTTTGTATATGTGAAGCATGACTTCTATCCCCTTGCATTCCAGGCCTCTAGATCTTTCATCCATTACACTTTTGTTATTTTCCGGACATGATCATGACATTTTAATTATTTGTGTACAGAATCCCTGTTCCTGATTCAATATTTGTTTTCTTGGGATATTCAACATGCTGGCCTCTTCCTCAACTGCAAATATTAATGTAAAGTAATTATACCGAATTTGCCAACTTCCATTGACAATGGCACTGTTGCATTGATCTGATCACTTTTTTTTTGAATAATACTGTGCCATAAGTTTGTCCAGTTTAATATGGACAGTCATTGTCTCAATGCATTACCTAAATCTTTCTTAAATCTCAAAGCTTAGTAGCTGATTTGCATTTCTCCATTTCTCCACTTCAAACACCAAGTTGAATTTAACCTAATATAATAACTATTAGATAAAATCTTACTTGTTCTTTGCCTAACCACTATTCCCTCTAATTTTATTCAGTGATGCAGAAACATTTGTTTCTGTTTGCAGGCTCAATACTTTTTGGACTAAACCTAGCTGTGCAACAGGCAAGAAACACTGCTGTAAGCAAAATCTGGCTCATTACTCTTTAGGAAATCTAATTTTGCATGCACTCTTGGTGACTGTAAATTGTGACCAAAATCTATCAAGGACTTACTTAAACTTTCTCACCGGTGCTAGTTTGTTTATTCCAGTCTGTATGAGAGTTAGAATCCCCTATTAAAACCATCTACGCCTTTGTTCAATCTCTGCATTTATATTGTTTACCACATCACAGCTGTGATATCAAAGTGCTGGTGTTGGACTGGGGTGGAGAAGGTGAAAAGTCATACAACACCAGGTTTATTTTAAATCACAAAGCTGTCAGAACATTGCTCCTTTGTCAGGTGAAGTGACTGTTTTCAAATAAACCAGTTGGACTACAACCTGGTGTCATGTGACTTCTGACTTACTTCACAGCTGCTATGAAGGGTCTCTGCATAATTCCCAGAAAATCCTTAGTTGCTTTTCCATTTTATAATTCTACTTTCACTGGCTATTCCTGCCCCTTCACCATTTTGCCTATCGTGACTGTAAACCTTATAAGCTATTTGTTTCCTTTATTCATTCACAGGATAAGGACATCGCTGACCACAGCCCATCCATAATTGCCCAAAGGGCAGATAAGAGTGAACCACATTGCTGTGGGTCTAGAGTCACACGTAGGCCAGACCAGGTAAGGATGGCAGTTTCCTTCTCTAAAGGACATTAGTGAACTAGATGGGTTTTCTTAACAATGGAATATAATGAAAACCATGAATCCAAATTCCACCATCTGCTGTGGTGGGATTTGAACCTGGGACCCCAGACATTATCTAGATCTCTGGGGTGATAGGCCAGTGTTAATACCACAAGGCCACCACCTTCCCAGTCATTTTGCTTTCAGATGACTGCTACAACCTAATGGTTGCAGCTGACTCTAATAGCCTGACTGTAGGTCAGTTAACTGTGGCTACGAAAACAGTTTAGGATTGTGCATGATTAAAGGAAAAGGCTCATGTTGCTAGAAGTAGCAATAATTCCGAGGATTGTAGTTCATAGAATGTAACTAAAGGAGGACCTTTAAAATAAGGGAGAATAGAAAATGAATGCAATCAAGCAAAAATGATAAAAGCTTCTGTACGTATGTCTTTTTTTTGCTGGCAAGTTTTTCTTTCTTTCTGCTAGGCTAACTCACTTTCCTTGTTTAATATTTCCTTTACCTACAGTCCCTAAAGCTCAATTTCCTGTCATAGAGTTATAACAGCACAGGCAAAGATCATCATGGGTCTCTGTAGAGCAACTCAGTCAGCTCCATTCCCCTGCTTTATATTCAAACCCTTGCAAGTTTATTTCTTTTAATGCCTACCCAATAGAATTGGTCTCTTCATGTCCATCTCTCTGTAGGGACAGAGTTCCAGGTCTTCACCATTTTCAAAGTAGAAACTAAAAGGAAATCCTCCTATATCTCTTGCCCAGAATCTTAAAATCTGTGACTCTTAATCTCAGCTAATGGGAAGGCCATTTTTTGCAGTCCATATCCGAATCTGCCATAGTCTTGTAAACTTCTATTAAATCTCACTCAGTCTCCTTTGTTCCAAAAAGGATAAACTAACTGTAGCAGCTTCTTCAACATAATTTTGGAACAAGGTTTGTTGTAACGCTAATCTCTTCTCTTTTGTTTGTTTTGGGATTATTATTTAGACGATCTTTTCCACTTGAATTCCTGCCTTCGCCCTTTCTGCATTGACTGGTTTAAAGGATTTGTGACTGTCCTATTCACCTTTTTCACAAGGATTCTTGTTCAAATAGGGAACCAGTTCCAATAATTAGTGACCTCTGTCACAGTACTGTACTGCTATCAAAGTCCAATGAAGGTACCGCTGCTCCTGATGAAGGGTCCTGCTGGAAATGTTTACTCTCCTGCTCTTCAGATGCTGCCTGACCTGCTGTGCTTTTTCCAGTGCCAACTCTACCTACTCTAATTCTCCATCATCTGCAGTCCTCACTATCTCACATATTACTTCTTCAGTAATGCAATTACCTCTCCAAATGGCATATCTTCAGGATTCAACTATCACCAGAATGGTAACGGGGGTCTATGTCATTTTAGGATCTCAATTTGTATATTAAAAAGATCTGAGGTGTAAATGAAACATGCAAACATGTTTTTTCTTCTGATGGGAATATAAATTATCATGGGCAAATAGTAATGTTTAAAGGGAAGTAAGTCATTCATTGAGGAAGCTATGATTTAAACTGTGGTAAAATTTGTTGCAGTTATAAACTTGTATATTCTTGAACCCCAACTGTGCAGAATAACTGTTTAACAGTCTTAATCAGCAACATTGCACAAGTGGTATCAATGATTCCTGAAGTATTTTATCACTCTCAAAGACATCCATTTTTGTATTTCAGCAACAGTTAGTTTGTAAGAAATGGGTGTATTCAGCCTTACTGTGATGTGGAGATGTCGGTGCTGGACTGGGGTGGACAAAATCAAAAATCACATGTCACCAGGTTATAGTCCATTAGGTTTATTTGAAGTCACAACCTTTTGGAGCGATGCTCCTTCATCAGGCGCAAATAAACCTGTTGGACTGTAACCTGGCATCATGTGATCTTTGACTTTCCCAGTCCAATACTGGCACCTCCACATCATGGCTATTATCGACACTACAAACTGCCGGCTGGAGAGGATCTCAAAGAAGATTGTGTATATCAACTCAGCCTTACCTGACACCTGCAGAAACTCCCCTGTGTTCTGTCCATATCTTCTGACAGAATGCTCAAAAACTGCTCTTAATGTTGAACCCCGAACTTTGAGCAGATCTATAGTACCTCCAAATGGTAAAACTGCTAAAACATTTTCTACTCGTATTGTTCCTGTAAGTAAGAGGAAAGACCAACTCATTAAGTTATTTGGTAAGAATGGATCATTTTAGTCAACATTACCGGAGTCAAATTTGGGCCAAACCAGGTAAGGATGGCAGATTTCCTTCCATTAAAAATACAAATGTATTTTCAAACAAATGATCAGCACTTATTTTCAAATTTCATGGTCAGCTTTTATATTTCACATTTATGAATTAAATTTCAATTCCACTAGCTGTTCTGGCAGGATTTGAAACCATGAACTCAGGGCAATAGCCTGGGTCTCTAGATTACAGATTTAATAATATGCCCATCTATCGAGCAAGGTTCTATCCTAATCACAACATTTCCTCTTGTATAGAATTTGAATTTTCTAATAACTTAATTTATAACTTTTTTGCACAGATTATAATAAAGTAAAACATCTCAAGCCTTTTAAGCAACTCATTGATTTTATATGAATGTTCACATGATATACAATCTATTGCATCCCTTTATTTAGCCCGTCATTCAGTTCTTCAAAGAAAATGATTACAATTCTCCATCCTACTCGTCTTCTTAAACTCAGGTGGAGCTCAATGATTGACAGTGTGAGCTGCGTAGTAAAGTCTAAAAAAAGCTTCTTTATCCAACTACTGACAATATTTTCACACATGTCCACATCGAAAAATGCCCACAATCCCCTGATAATGTGCACAACATCCCCCCTTACGATGCTCACTGTCCGTCACTTCACTCCGCCCATCTTCCCCTACGATGCCACTCTCTTCCACATCCCCATGATGCTCAACCTCTTCCACAATGTCCACCCTCTAATCAGCCCCCTACCATGCTCACCCTGCCACTGTCCCCCACAAGCATCTCTCTTCATCCCAACCACAGTCTATCCAAATGCTGACTAACTACATCAGATCATGGTACAGCTTTCATATGATTTTACATCTATACAATGTCAAAACTAGCAGAACTTCTGCTACAAGATTTGTAGCCAGATCAACAATTGCATTCAATGTAAAAACTCTACTCTGTAGTATTTATTTGAAGTTTAGTTTAGTTTCTATTTATCCTGTGTTTCTGGGTGACTTGCGACTTTGTGCAGAAGTCAGGGCAGGACTTATACACTTAATGGTAAGGTTCTGGGGAGTATTGCTGAACAAGGACTGCAGGTTCATGGTTCCTTGCAAATGGATTCACAGATAGACAGGATAGTGAAGAAGGCATTTAGTATGTTTTTATTGGTCAGTACATTGAGTGGGGATGTCATGTTGCAACTGTACAAGATGTTGATTAGGCCACTTTTACAATACTGCATGCAATTCTAGTCTCACTAATACAGGAAGGATGTTGTGAAACTTGAAAGCGTTCAGAAAAGCTTTACAAGAATGTTGCCAGCGTTGGAGGATTTGAGTTATAGGTAAAGGCTGAATAGGCTGAGGCTATTTTCTCTGGTGCATCAGAGGTAGAGGGGTGACTTTATGGAGGTTTATAAAATCATGAGGGCATGATATTATGAATAGACTAGGCCTTTTCCCCAGGGTGTTAGAGTCCAAACTAGAGGGTATAGGTTTAAGGTGCCAGAGGAAGTGGTACAATTACAACATTTAAAGGCACCTGGATGGTATATGAATAAGAAGAGTTTCGAGGGATATTGGCCAAGATTAAATTTTGGACATCAGGTCAGCATGGATGAGTTGGACGGAAGAGTTTGTTTCCAAGCTGTACAGCTCTAAATGACTCTAATGCTGATTAATTCATTATAATGTATGATATTCATGACCTTGAATTGGAACAATGACTATACAAACATGTTTGCAGATTAATCCTAGTTTACCACAGCCAGGGAGATTCACAGGATTTTGGGTGATATTCAGAGTGGAATCTTACAGGGGTCTGAACAGTATGGGCTATGGTGAGATTTTCGGCTGGTTTAGACAAGAAGTCCGATGAAGCTCATCTCGACATCAGGATCAGCTTGCTCCATCTGGAAGAGTCTAGCCAAGCAGCAAGATGTGCTTTGCACTTTGCTGGGGCGAGTTACTAATTAAGTCGGATTATTGTTTGTTAAATGGCTCATTAATTATTCAAGTCACCTCATTAATATTTTGCTTCCTTTTTTAACCAAACTCTTCACATAAGCTAGGCATCAAGAATTCAAGACATGGAAAGCTGGTGGATTCAAGTTGCTACTAACTCCAACAACTTCCATGTTCAATACTGCACACCAATATTTCAGACCATGCTCCATAGGAATGGACCCCATATGCCTATGTCCACTAACATTGGCATCTAATATGTATCAGCTTCTATGAATCTTCATGAAATCTATAATTGACTCACAGTACATTTCTGCAATTCCAATGTTGTATCTCTGGCCTCACCAGTTATAAGGATACTATGCATTTGGGGATATGTCCAGCCCATGGGCGGGACTAGGCTGTATCTCTAGACTTTTCGTTTGCTGTCAGAGAGCTCACTCGCTCTGGGCCTATCTGGATTCTCATCCCATTTCCTTTCCTTTTCTGTGCTTTGACCCCTCAGAGATACCAGGCTGTCATTATTGTTGTATTGCAGTGCCATTCAGCACAGACACAAAACCACAAAACTTGTCACAGTTGTCAGCAGGCCTCAGTTAAGTAAAGGGGGGGATAGCCTTCAGTCAGGGTATCTTGGCACAATAAGTCCATGGCACCCTTTGATACCAGTCAAAGAGCTTGGACATGGTCAATTCACCACTTGGGGCACTCAGAAACAGGATGCTATCCACATTAGGGAGCCCATCATCTGTCTTCATTCTTTCTGCCCTAGTGGGGATTATTTTGCTCCTGAAAGGAGATTCAGGTACAATGGGAGATGGAAATGGGTGGCATAGCTGTTACTTTTGATGCAGGTGGGGAGATGCCTCAGCACGTGAGTAGGCAGTACTAAGGATATGCAGGGTTAGTAATGTTTGTATTAAGGAGTGACAGTGAATGAGGAAAGATTTTGTAGGAAGTAGTGAGTCATAGAGTCTAACTTGATTCAACTTACAATTAGCCAAAAAAAAGGCAAGGTTGAACTCTGTCTTTTTGCCTCACATATGTTTTACTGCTCTAAGACCTGAGAATGTTAATAAGCTAAGGACCAGAATGAAACTACATGACCAGTGACTATGAGGAATTCAGGCTTGCTACATTTTAGGATGTGTATATGCTTTGACAACTTGCAGTTAGCAAGCAATTTGTCTGTAAGTAAACCTCTGGGATTTCAAAATAAATTTAATCTATGCTATTACTCATTATGAAAGTTATAATTTTGTAATACGGTAATACAAAATTGCAGTATCAGAAAATGGTTTCAAGTCCAACCTCCAATTCCCACAAGTTGCAATAACTGAGCACTTTGATGTCCCGCGTGCCTCTTAAAGGCCAGTTTTAACCAATGCAGTTGCACAGAATCATGTCTCTGAAATCCAAACAAACTGTCAGGTTTCTAATCTTAGTGGTTCCACTATTACTTATTCTTTAGCTGTAAAGAAAGATGGTGGACAACTCACTTGAGGAGATGGATCCATAAATATCTGCATGCTCAATAACAGGGGTGCTCAGCACATCAGTGCAAAAGAATAGGCTGAAGCATTTGCAACAATCTTCAGCCAGAAATGCTGAGTGGGTTGTCCACCTTGGCCTCCTAAAGTGGTCCTCAGCATTACAGATGCCCGGCTTTAGTCAATTTGATTCACTCTACATTATATCAATAAATGGCTGGAGGCATTGGATACTGCAAAGGCTGTAGGCTCTTAAAGTATTCCAGTAGTAGTCTGAAGACTTGTGCTCCGGAGCTTGATGAACCCTTAGCCAAGCTGTTCCATTAAATCTACAACATTGGCATCTAGCAAACATTATGGAAAATTGCCAAAGTATGTCCCGTAGGCAAAAAAAGCAGGACAAATCTTGCCAATTACTGCTCAATATCTTATTCTCTATCATCAGTAAAGTGAATGAAGGTGTCACCAACAGTCCTATCAAACAGCACCTGTTTAGCAATAACCTGCTCAGTGATGCCCAGTTTGGATTCTGCCAGGGTCACTCAATTCCTGACCTCACTACAGGCTGGGTTCAAACATGGATAAAAGAGGTGAATTCCAGAGGTGAGGTGAGTGACTGCCCTTGACATCAAGGCCATATTTGACCAAGTGTGATGTCAAGAAACCATAGCAAAACTAAAATCAATGGATATCGAGGCAAAATGTACCACTGGTTAGAGTCAGATCTGGCACAAAGGAAATTGGATGTGGTTGTGGTAGCTGGAGGTCAGTTTTCTCAAATCCAGGACACCTCTGTAGCGATCTTCTTGTAGTGTCCTGACCCAAACATCTTCAGCTACTTTAACCAATAATCTTCTCTCCATCATTAGGTCAGAAGTGGGAATATTCGATGATGATTGCACAATGTTCAGCACCACTCACAGACCCTTAGATACAATTCCCTGCTCGAAAGCATCAAGACTTGGATAATAGGCTTGAGTTGACAAGTAACAAGTGACTTTCTCCCCACACAAATGCCAGGCAATGATCATCTCCAAAATGAGAGAATCAAATGATAACCTCTTCACATTCAATGGTGTTCTCGCCACTGAAACCCCAACTTTCAACATCCTGAATTAGAATTGAGCAAAGAGAAGGACTAGTTTAGCCATATAAATATCATGGCTAGCACAGCAGGTCAGGCGATAGGAATACAACAGCAAGTAATTCTCCTCCTTATCTCAAAGACTTCCCACCATTAGCAGGGCAAAAGTCAGGAGTGTGATGGAATACTCCCGCTTACCTGGATAAGTGTAGCTCCAACAGCACAAAAGAAACTTGACACCATCTAGGACATCCACTTTCTCCATGACCAATGCTCAGTAGCAGTGGTAGGTACCAGCTATAAAATGCATTGTAGACATTCACCAGGGTTCCCTGGCAGCACCTTCCAAAACTATAACCACTGATATCTAGAAGGATAAGGATAGCAGATACATAGGGACACCACCACATGCAAGTTCCTCTCCAAGCCACTCACCATTTTGACTTGGAACTATATTGCTATTCCTTCAGTGTTGCTTGGTCAAAATCCTGGAACTTCATCCAAAAAGTGTTGTGGGGTTACCTATAGCAAATAGACTGCAATAGTTGAAAGAGCAGCTCACCACCCTGTTCTCAAGAACAACAGTAAATGGGCAATAAATGCTGGTCCAAAAAGCAATACGTATGAATTGGAAAAAAAAAACATTCTTGGCCTTACTTTCTCCTTGATTCACAACAATTATCTCCTCCATTGTTACAGGTGCCTGATAGATTTTTTTCTTGCTAAATGCCCAACAACTCCTAAATCTCAAACCTTAATAATGTCCTTAAATTAGCCAAACATTCTTCAATGCTTTAAATTTATTAACACTTCATGAGTGGTTCAGTTTGGGCTATTTCTAGTTGAGATAGATCCTAATGAAATGGGGTACAGGTTATCAGGGAAAGAGATACTCAGAAGTATTTGTAGAAGTATTAGCTGTCCAACATACCATTATTAGCTTTCTCGTCAATGGATGCACGGATTCCACCCCCTTGAGTCAAACAAATGGATACATGGGTCCATGAAATGTCATCTGGTTTCCGGATATTTTCATAAATCTGAAATTGTTGTAAACCAAGTGAGAAGAGCAATAGAGGTTCTGTTAACTTACTTTAATAATACTCCACATGTTGCCGAATTTTCATTCTTATCACTGTGCTCTCAGCAATCACCTTGTTCATTATTTACTGATTACTGAGATTCAACAAGAACAAGAACTTATATTTGTAGAGCACCTTTATCAAATGAAATGTCCCAAGGTGCTCACAGGTGCATTATAAAACAAAATATGACACAAAACCACAAAGTGATGTTAGGTTGGATGTGTAAAACTTGGTTAATCAGGTAGGTCTTAGGAAACCTCTTAAATGGGGAAATGAGTTACAGAAGTAAGGTTGGGGGTCTAGACTAGACTATTCAAGACACAGCCATTAATGAAATGTATGTAATTCTGAATGCACAAGAGGACACAATTAGAGGAGCACAGTCATCTAGGTGGCTACTGGAATTGGAGGAGATTACAGAGTTTGTGATGGGTGAAGCCACAGAGGAATTTGAAAACAAGGATGAGAATTTTAAAATCAAGATATAATTTAGCTGGAAGCCAATGTAAGTTAGAAAGCACGGGGTGAGAGGGCAAAAGGACGTCCTGTCAACAGCATGGTTTTGCTTGTCCTCAAAAGCTAAAATATGACAGACCAATTGGAGTGTGTCAGAATAGTTGAATGTGGAGGTAATGAAGGCATGAATGAGGGTTTCAGTAGCAGATGATCAAAGATAGGGGTGAGATCGAGTGATAATACTGAGGTGACAAAAGGCAATTGATGGCAACATAAATGACTGCCAACGTGGTCAGATCAATTAAAAAGTTATAAATTTCAGTTTAAATAGATATAGACAATGAATATGAAGAATGGAGATCATATGAGAGAATGTATTATATTTCTGTTGGCTGAACAAAAGAACATGTTGTATGTTATAATATATCAATATACAGTAACTCCCTCTTTAATGATGACACACTTCATACGACTTTATTTACAATGTTAAAGTGAAATAATGTCAATATATATGCATTTAACAATGAGTGTTGCAGTTTAATTCATCCACCACAAGTTTCCTGTTTTGTAGCCTGAAAAGACCCCCGGCCAGCATCCATTTCCATCCCTGAATCTTACTTTTATTGTTTCGAGATTCCATTGTTACCACGAGGGACTTTAGCTGCTTTTCTTCCTGACTTCCTACCCTTATTTTCAGACTTGCCTTTAGATTTGCTCCTTCCAAAACTGGGAGTCAATGCATCAACATGCATGGACCATCTGATGTTGTTTTTAACCTATTGCTGCCTTTCTCTAACCTTTCTGCCATCCTTGTTCCAGCCTTGGGCGTGAGCTTGCCCTCAGCTTGGATTTCAACCTTGTTTCCACACCTGTCCTTGTCCTCAGTTCCTCTTTGCCCATTTCCCATTCACAGCGTTTTGTTCTTATCTTGGGATTTCAACTGTTGCCAGTCAATTTCTGCAACTAGATGGAACTTGGTCAAGCTAAAATTAGACGAGTGTAATTTTTCAAACTTTTATTTTATATTTACTGTGTTTTTGTAACTAAATTTACTTTATTTTAATGGTTATTTATCTTATATATTTAGGAACGTGCAGCATTTCAACTTCCAAAATGTTCATGTCTTTTGTCTGCTGCAAAAGTTTCTAATGTACTAATAATACAATTTCTTTTTTACATGTAATAATTTATTTTACTTTGCCGATTTTTTGAGTCAGGAGTGTACAATACTACACATAAATAATATTTCAATTTGTACATTGGTTTAATAAGGGAAGAAAAAATATTCAAAAGTACCTAACTCCAGGTTACATTCCAACACTGATTCCTATGGAAACCCGTTAATTCACTTAAACATCTATTTTTGCAGTTCCAATAGATTTTCATTGCTTGCACTTGTAAATTTGTTTACAAAAAAACAGTTTAGTAAATTTGAGTCAGAATCATACAGCATGGAAACAAACCATTCAGTTCAACTAGTCCACGTCAACAAAGTTCCCAAACTAACTGGTCCCACTTGCCTGCATTTAGCCCCTATTCCTCCAAAGTTTTCCTATTCATGTATTTATCCAAATGTCTTTTAAATGTTGTAACTGTATCTGCATCTACCACTTCCTCTGGTAGTTCATTCTACACATAAACCATTGCCCCTCATGCCCTTTTTAAAACGTTCGCCTCTCACCTGAAAAATATGCCCCCTCGTTTTGAATTTCCCCTTTCCTAGGGAAAAGACCTTTGGCATTCACTTTATCTATGCCCCTCATGATTTTATAAACCTCAACCTCCTACTCTCCAGTGAAAGAAGTCCCAGCCTATCCAGCCTCTGTTAATAACTCAAACCCTCCACTCCGAGAGACATCCTGGTATATTTTTTCTGAACCCTCTCCAATTTAATAACATCCTTCCTATAACAGGGTGACCAGAGCTGGACACAGTATTCCAGAAGAGACCTCATCCTGTATGACCTGAACATGTCGTCCTAACTAGGGGAAAGTGAGGATTGCAGATGCTGGAGATCAGAGTCAAAAAGTGTGGTGCTGGAAAAGCACAGCCAGTCAGGCAGCATCTGAGGAGCAGGAGAATTTACATTTCGGGCATAAGCTCTTCATCAGGAATGTGGCTTGTGGGCCAAGGGATGCTCATAGATAAATGGAAGGGGTTGGGCTGGGAGGAGGGTTGCTGGGAAAGTGAGAAGTAGCTAAAGGTGGGGCTGAAAGTGATGGGTTGGAGAGGAGGGTGGAACAGATGGGTGTGAAGGAAGATAGACAGGTAGGACCGTTCAAGAGCGCAGTACTGAGTTAGAAGTTGGGGACTAGGATAAGGTGGGGCGAGGGGAAATGGTGAAACTGGTGATATCCACATTGGT